>NC_059450.1:98435437-98657937 GCF_905237065.1 Salmo salar | reverse complement strand
TCATAACCAAAATGACTTCACATGTAGCCTAGGCCTTGTAAAAAAAAAAAAGGATATTTTTTATAGACAGTAACAAATTTGCAAAACATATATGTGACTAACATTAGCTAGGTGGCTAACGTTAGCTAGCACTAGGGGTTAGGGGTTAAGATTATGGTTAGGGTTAGTAAAGGGTTAACTAAAAGGGTTAAGGTTAGGGGAACAGTTAACTAACATAAGTAGTTGCCAAAAAAAAGTAGTAAGTAGTTGCTAATTAACTAAAATGATCAAGTTGTCCATGATGAGATTCGAACACGCAACCTTTGGGTTGTTAGACGTTTGCGTTACACGCCCGCCCATTCAGCCTTCTTTGACATTTGCTTTAAAAAAGTAACCTTATATCTTATGTAATCATACCAAAACGTGACATATCATACTAATTTGAGAGTCCCGGATTTACATGAACTATGTTACGTCTATTATGAGACCAGTCTGAGACAACACTAAACCCTATTTATCCTATCCAGCAGATAGCACTGTAGGCTGTGTATAGCCTAGTCTGTGGTTTCCTCATCAGTGAATGCATACAGTAATCTATATGTGACCCCACAGAGGACTCTGGCCTCTTAGCCAATTAGGTAACACATGCAACTCTCTGGAGGGCCAAATTAGGGCCTAATTGTCAGGAACGGGGCCTTGATATGTTATAACACAACTTGTTATGAATGCCAGTATGTAAAAAAAATAAAAGTGGTTAAAAGTCTTGAGTATGGTTACATGCACACAATAATGAGATATTTGTAGAAAGTCAGATTAATATAATAATTCAATTAAAACGTTTACATGCTTTGCGATTTCCCTAATAATGATGTTTACATGGAGACATCTGAAAATCAGGCTACCTGATGGCACTCTGATAAATGCAGAAAATCACCAATCAAAATAAAAAACTTTCTACCACAGCGACCATGTTATTTTGGGAACCATATTTGATTCTGAGTTCGGACATATTAAGTTTGTATGTGGAAAAACTACCTCTATACATTCAGTTTTTCCGAGCTCACTTCACTCTCACCAAAGAAAGCCCCACAGTGGAGGTGTCATAATACCCATAAAACCTAGTGGTCAAACAGGGAAATGGTTCCAGTCGTTTATCCACCATTCATTTTGCTTTAAAACTGCAAAATGTTCTTTGCACCCTATGAACAAAAATGTTTCGAATTGCATGAAATATACTTTAAACCTGCAAAATTCCCTCCAACAAGATGGATGTGAACAGTTTGTGTCATGAACAGTGCTTGTGCCCATTGAAATAGACGTGACGCATGCGAATGAGGTGGTGGGGGGGAAATGTTCCCCAATGCTGGATGGGGGGCCCCGAGTGAAAAAGTTTGGGGAACACCTGCTCTTGAAAGGCTTGCTCTGTTCTAGCACATGCGCAGATCAAACACACCTCTTGATCACAGTTTAGGGTGTTTACGTGTCCTAATAATTCGAAAGATTTCTCAGAAAATCTGGTGTTTTAAACGGGGTATTCTTACTTTGACTTTGCCCTTTATGCGGATTAAGATAAACATAGTATGGTGTTTACATGATTATTATATAAATCTCCCTACTGCCATAATCACTTTATCACTATGCATGTAAAGGTACTCACGATAGAAGTCCTTGCACCGGATCGTTATCAGTGGAATAAAATGAAGTGGGCCTGTAACGGGAGGGAGAGACAGACAGTGCGAATTGCCTTAGACCAAAGAAAGAAATAGTGTCTTTAGAAGTCTATTGATCCAGCATACATATTTTACCCAGAAACATTACATCATGTATTATGTCTGAGCATCTATCTGCACGTCAGGCCTGGCTGTCCGATTGCTTCACTGCAGAGAAAAAACACTGCAATGTTGCAGACGGAAATATCACTATAAAAAGGGGGGAAGGAGACCAATGCATTCTTATTGGGATGTTCTAATCATCTTTCACATAACACCGGTTCGTAAAATGGGAGATTGGGAGATAGGACACGGTCTCTATCCTTGCGCTATAGACCCTGTGCAGAATGTAAACATTACTCTCTCTCTCTCCTAGCGAGATACAAAACAAGGAGGGGCTCAAGGCAGTCTAGGGGAAAAGACAAACAGCGAGGCTCAACGCAGCCCCTGGAAAAACTGCAAACACGCAAACAGAAACACAACACCTATGCAAACTGTAGTGACAACTTGATAAATATAGTCCAACATCGTTACCTGATTTGTTAATTAGCAAGCATTTGATTTAATTATATTTCTCCTTGTAATTCTTCATATCTCGTTCATATTTTCGGTGCGGCATTATCGTCAGCTGTTCCAATGTGGAATATTCCGTGGATTTCACCACTATTATAAAGAAAGGTACAAACATTACACCTTGTATTCCAAAACGCCTGAAACCAACATCCTACGCGGGATATCTGACAAGACGCCGCCAAACTGTAATCACAATATACTCCAGCTGATTGTACATGGCCGGTAGAAAACCCTGACACTTGTTTTGGGTTTGGCAGTAAACGTTTACCCCCATTTGGGCGCATTTGAGAGAGCGCACTCCATCCTGTCTGCTTTACCGTAATGACAGTATGAGTGTGACCGTGTAATATCCCCAATGTCATGTGTCGGCGGTCAAGATCACTTGTATATAAGTAGGTCATTGGCTTCTAAAATCGGATTTCTTATACATTTGTACATAAACTTGTATTGAATATTATTTAAAGTGATTTTTAAGTTTTTCCTAATATTAATAATTCAACACGACTCCTGAATGTTTATACTTGCCTTGGTGACAGCTGAAAACATATAAATAAATGTATGTAAATTATACATAATATACTAATTTACCTCAAAATATGGGTTGTGATGGAAATGACAAGGTGTGGTGGAAATGACATCTATGTAAAAATGAAATATATGAAAACAATATTTTATTGCAAACATTTTGAACAACAACCATTGTTAAACATTTCAGACCTATACTGGGTTGTAGACCCATCACTCACAAAGTGTACAGCAGTAGCTGATGGGCAGAGCTCAAGGAGGTAGGCTGGTGTTTTTAAGAGATGGGCCCAGATAGCAGAGGGGTCATGCCACATAGAAGAGCTCTGTGAGCAAAGTGAAACTGTATCATTTGTGGTAATATCCAACACAGGTGTGGAGGGTCACCTGCTTGTGAGAACTGCCTGGATTTCACTGGTGTATTTATACAGGTATGCACAATCATCTCCTCTTTCCCCAGATTCTCTTAATTCTCTCAGTTTGGAGTATTGGTGTCGAAGGTTGTTCACGTGTTTCCCCAACTTCTCTTTCAATCCTTTGGAGAAGTCCTCCAGTAGAAACTGCAGTGTGCCACATACCTTTTCTTTTACTGTCAAATGTACAGTGAACTTCTCCATGTTTCCCCTGTTTGTTTTTCCAGCTCAAACCACCATGTCTGCTCACCAGCATCAAAGTCAGATGTTTTAAGCTCTTTTGCTTGACAAAGGGAGCACTCTCTATACATGCACTCTTTCTTCAGGTTCTCACAGCGCAAAGACTCAATAAGGTTCTCACAGCACAGAGACTCAATAAGGTTCTGACAGCACAAAGACTCAATAAGGTTCTCACAGCACAGAGACTCAATAAGGTTCTCACAGCACAGAGACTCAATAAGGTTCTGACAGCACAAAGACTCAATAAGGTTCTGACAGCACAGACTCAATAAGTTTCTGACAGCACAGAGACTCAATAAGGTTCTGACAGCACAGAGACTCTAAGGTTCTGACAGCACAGAGATTCAATAAGATTCTGAAGGCACAGACTTAATAAGGTTCTCACAGCACAAAGACTCAATAAGGTACTCACAGCACAGAGACTCAATAAGGTTCTCACAGCACAAAGACTCAATAAGGTTCTCACAGCACAGAGACTCAATAAGGTTCTCACAGCACAGAGACTCAATAAGGTTCTGACAGCACAGAGACTCAATAAGGCTCTAGCAGCACAGAGACTCAATAAGGTTCTGACAGCACAGAGACTCAATAAGGTTCTGACAGCACAGAGACTCAATAAGGTTCTGACAGCACAGAGACTCAATAAGGTTCTAGCAGCACAGAGACTCAATAAGGTTCTGACAGCACAGAGACTCAATAAGGTTCTGACAGCACAGAGACTCTAAGGATCTGACAGCACAGAGATTCAATAAGATTCTGAAGGCACAGACTTAATAAGGTTCTCACAGCACAAAGACTCAATAAGGTTCTCACAGCACAGAGACTCAATAAGGTTCTCACAGCACAAAGACTCAATAAGGTTCTCACAGCACAGAGACTCAATAAGGTTCTCACAGCACAGAGACTCAATAAGCTTCTCACAGCACAGAGACTCAATAAGGTTCTGACAGCACAGAGACTCAATAAGGTTCTGACAGCACAGAGACTCAATAAGGTTCTCACAGCACAGAGACTCAATAAGCTTCTCACAGCACAGAGACTCAATAAGGCTCTGACAGCACAGAGACTCAATAAGGTTCTGACAGCACAGAGACTCAATAAGGTTCTGACAGCACAGAGACTCAATAAGGTTCTGACAGCACAGAGACTCAATAAGGTTCTAGCAGCACAGAGACTCAATAAGGTTCTGACAGCACAGAGACTCAATAAGGTTCTGACAGCACAGAGACTCAATAAGGTTCTGACAGCACAGAGACTCAATAAGGTTCTGACAGCACAGAGACTCAATAAGGTTCTAGCAGCACAGAGACTCAATAAGGTTCTGACAGCACAGAGACTCCATAAGGTTCTGACAGCACAGAGACTCTAAGGATCTGACAGCACAGAGATTCAATAAGATTCTGAAGGCACAGACTTAATAAGGTTCTCACAGCACAAAGACTCAATAAGGTTCTGACAGCACAGAGACTCAATAAGGTTCTGACAGCACAGAGACTCAATAAGGTTCTGACAGCACAGAGACTCAATAAGGTTCTCACAGGACAGAGACTCAATAAGCTTCTCACAGCACAGAGACTCAATAAGGTTCTCACAGCACAAAGACTCAATAAGGTTCTCACAGGACAGAGACTCAATAAGGTTCTGACAGGACAGAGACTCAATAAGGTTCTCACAGCACAGAGACTCAATAAGGTTCTCACAGGGCAAAGACTCAATAAGGTTCTCAATGTTGCTGAAGCTGATCACTTTGTGATCCTGTAGTTTGTCCGCCATGAACGGGACGTTGGCGTGGGTTTTGCAGAGACATGTGTCCCTATCCTGGACTGTTGCCTTGACAACCCAAAAAGGATGTATTTTGCAGAATTCGCAGTAGTAAATTTGAATTTCTGAATATTCCCTCTTAAACTTCTGATAAAAGGTTCTGAATTGTGCCATTCAAGAAGCGCTTCTGCTTTTTCTTCTTGTTCCTCGTTAGTGTGTCCTTTTTCCCCTGTTGTTGCTCTGCTGTTGTCATCACATTCATAGAATCTAGTGATTTTCTCTTCTGTGGCAGTGCTAATTCTGTTACACTGATTTTTCCTGGAGTATTGAAGACTTGATGGCCTGTTTTCATTTGCCCTCATTTAAAGCAATGAAAATCCAAATTCTCTGTTTGCAGCTTTGACCAGGCCATACTTTCTCAGGATGTTGCCTCTGAACATTTTTGAAGCCACTTGTTTGTCTTTGGCACTGCACATTTTTTTAGACTTTTGTTTTAACTCTGCAATGATGGCATTTTGAAACAATAAAATCCTTCTCAAGTTCTTCTGAGTTCCCTTCATTTGCTGTTTTGTCTTTGTCTTTGGGGAATCTTGTCTCTTCATTTTGTTCATCAGTCGATCATACCTTTTTTTTTGTATTTCTCAGCTTTCCATAAAGTATTATCAAGTTTGACATTTGTCATACTAAGATCTCTGTATGCTTTTGTCTGACCTCTTCCAAACTTTTTCCTTCCAGCAAGTATTTGACTTCTCATTCCTGTTGCAGACGATGAGGAAGGGGTATCAGGGTGTGCATCAGGGGCAGGTAAGTTTGGGGCAGGTATGTTAGCCTCATGTTCTGGCTGCAAGTCATCTGGTGACTGAGGTGTTGTGGTGCCTGATAGGTAGGTCTCCATCTGGTGACTGAGGTGGTGTGGTGCCTAATAGGTAGGTCTCCATCTGGTGACTGAGGTGGTGTGGTGCCTGATAGGTAGGTCTCCATTGCAACTGTTCTCTTTATTAAAGTCTGTCTTCTATTCCGTTGGTTACATTTTCATTGCCATCTCTTGTTTCTTTGTTCTCGCTTTGTAAGCTCAGAGATTTCACTTCTCCCTTCTCTTTTTTTCTTCCAGTATCTCTCCCTGTCTGTTTGCAGATGTTCCTGGTATCGTATAGGATCATTTTTTTAATGTTGTTTCTATATGTCTGTGACCTCTGTGCTGTTTTATGTGGCATCTTCTAAAAATAAAGACAAATACTACTTAGTTTTCAACTTGTGCACATCTTGGAGTATTTTCTAGATTACATTGATTTAAAACATGATTAAATAAGCCTAAAGTTTAAAAAAAAAGTAAAAATGAATAAGATAATGGATTTATGTAATTTCTACCACTTTCTGTCATTTCCACCACACGTAAGTTTGTGATGGAATGACTGTGATGGAAATGACATTTCTACAGTTTCTGGAGAAAATTGACAGACAGTTTAGCATGCTTTGATTAGTATTACAGCTAGCATAACGTTTACACTAAATACATAAAATATTTTTTTTTTATTAAAAAAGTTCTACCACAAATTAAAGAAATTATAGCCTGTTTGGAAATGACTGACAATTAAAATATTCTCTACACAAGCAATATTTACCTCGTTTTTTCTTCAACTTCTGAACATCGCATCTGGAACAACTGTCTGCTGCAGCCATGTGCTCCAGTGTCACAATACGGTTTCCATGGTCACTAAATTAACATCCTCTTGAAAAAAAACTTTATTAATGAGGAATTTGTCCTCAGTGGTGGAAATGACACCACCTCCCAAAGGACAGGTATATTTTGTGTAAAAAAGAAAAACAATATAAAGGGCATACTC
This sequence comes from Salmo salar, assembly GCF_905237065.1. NCBI lineage: Eukaryota > Metazoa > Chordata > Actinopteri > Salmoniformes > Salmonidae > Salmo > Salmo salar. The sequence continues at coordinate 98,650,896 of NC_059450.1, read as the reverse complement.
ACAATAAATATTGATATAGATTTTATTTAATTGACTCTTTCTGTAGTACATAACATTATATAATGTGTAATTATTGTTTTCTCATAGAAAAACATAGTAGAAGCTTACAAGTCTGGGTCAGGGACAAGGGCAAAATAGTGAAGTTGAGGTATAAAATGCATCTGTAAAGTAGCTAAAATACTTGATAGAGAGGCATTTATAAAAGTATGGGGTGATTCCAGTGTGAACTTAACATACAAATATTTGTTTTATTTTTGATAAATCCCCAAAATTAACCCGAGGACATGGAAGTGCCCGTAGTTGCAGAATCACACCCCTATAGTACTACACTACGCTACACACATCCCTATAGTACTACACTACACACATCCCTATAGTACTACGCTACACACATCCCTATAGTACTACACTACACTACACAAATCCCTATAGTACTACACTACACTACACACATCCCTATAGTACTACACTGCACACATCCATATAGCATTACACTACACACCTCCCTATAGTACTATACTACACACATCCCTATAGTACTACACTACACTACACACATCCCTATAGTACTACACTGCACACATCCATATAGCATTACACTACACACCTCCCTATAGTACTATACTACACACATCCCTATAGTACTACACTACACACATCTCTATAGTACTACACTACACACATCTCTATAGTACTACACTACACACATCCCTATAGTACTACACTACACACATCCCTATAGTACTACGCAACACACATCCCTATAGTACTACGCTACACACATCCCTATAGTACTACGCTACACACATCCCTATAGTACTACGCTACACACCTCCCTATAGTATTATACTACACACATCCCTATAGTACTACACTACACACATCCCTATAGTACTACACTACACACATCCCTATAGTACTACACTACACACATCCCTATAGTACTACACTACACACATTCCTATAGTACTACACTACACGACACACATCCCTATAGTACTACACTACACACATCCCTATAGTACTACACTACACACATTCCTATAGTACTACATTACACACATTCCTATAGTACTACACTACACTACACACATCCCTATAGTACTACACTACACACATTCCTATAGTACTACATTACACACATCCCTATAGTACTACACTACACACATCCCTATAGTACCACACTACACACATCCCTATAGTATTATACTACACACATCCCTATAGTACTACGCTACACACATCCCTATAGTACTACGCTACACACCTCCCTATAGTACTACGCTACACACCTCCCTATAGTATTACGCTACACACATCCCTATAGTACTACACTACGCTACACACATCCCTATAGTACTACACTACACACATCCCTATAGTACTACACAACGCTACACACATCCCTATAGTACTACACTACACACATCCCTATAGTACTACGCTACACACATCCCTATAGTACTACGCTACACACATCCCTATAGTATTATACTACACACATCCCTATAGAACTACACTACACACATCCCTATAGTACTTCACACATCCCTATAGTACTACGCTACATACATCCCTATAGTACTACGCTACACACATCCCTATAGTACTACGCTACACACATCTCTATAGTACTACGCTACACACATCTCTATAGTACTACGCTACACACATCTCTATAGTACTACGCTACACACATCTCTATAGTACTACGCTACACACATCCCTATAGTACTACGCTACACACATCCCTATAGTACTACGCTACACACATCCCTATAGTACTACGCTACACACATCCCTATAGTACTACACTACACACCTCCCTATAGTACTACACTACACACCTCCCTATAGTATTATACTACACACATCCCTATAGTACTACACTACACACATCCCTATAGTACTACACTACACTACACACATCCCTATAGTACTACACTACACTACACACATCCCTATAGTACTACACCACACCCAACGGAGGTAGTTGGTATCAGGATCCGCCTTGTCTGAGATTTATCTTTGGCTTCCCATAATGCCTCGGCTTTAGCTCATTGGGCAGACACGGTCAGGTGGCACACAGGAGATTCATGGTTCATCACTGGTTTGGAACACAGTGTGTGCTTTTGACTTCTACCTCCCTCTAGTGGACAAGCAGGTAATAACTTTGTCTTTCATCCGTTCCTCTCAATATGGACGACTGAGATGAGTTGAAATATGTCTTATTTGTAAAAGTCTTATTATTTATTATTTAATTCATCCAGGAAGTCCAATTGAGGTCACAATACATGTTTTACAATAGGATTTGGCCAAGACAAGGGGGCGCATCAGCACCTCTTCAACCTCAGGAGGCTGAAGAAATTTGGCTTGTCACTTAAAACCCTCATAAATTTTTACAGATGCTCAATTGACAGCATCCTGTCGGGCTGTATCACCGCCCGGTACGGCAATTGCACCGCCCTCAACCGCAAGGCTCTCCAGAGGGTAGTGAGGTCTGCACAACGCATCACCGGGAGCAAACTACCTGCCCTACAGGACACCTACAGCACCCGATGTCACAGGAAGGCCAAAAAGATCATCAAGGACAACAACCACCCGAGCCACTGCCTGTCATCCAGAAGGCGAGATCAGTACAGGTTCATCAAAGCGGGGACCAAGAGACTGAAAAACAGCTTCTATCTCAAGGCCATCAGACTGTTAAACAGCCATCACTAACATAGAGAGGCTGCTGCCAACATACAGACTCAAATCTGTCTACATATCCTACATTACTCATATGTATATACTGTATTCTACACCCTCTACTGCATCTTGCCTATGCCGCACTCCATCGCTCATCCATATATTTATATGTACATATTGTGGTGGTTCATTTCTTTACTATCAAATGAGGAGAGACAAACTTATCACACAAGTCAGAGTTATACTTAAACTAAATCTTTAATAATGAGAGCTTTGCAATAGCAATGACTTGTCAACGATTCACCATTTCTAATGATCCGTTGAGAGCGGCGAGACAAAAGTACAAAGGTCTTTTATAACCAAGATACACCCCTTTCAACCTACATGACGAACAACAGATACATAGAATGGGTCACAAGGTGAGACTTTTTAAATGAGGAAGGAGTATCCCGTAGCCAGATAGCATTCGCTATAAATTATCGTTCAGTTTGGTCCCTAAGACGAGGTTCCGATCTCATTCCTGGTACTCCTAGCACAAAAGCACCAACTGGACCAATGGCATAAATCAATTGTCAACTCCAGACACTACCACACACATCCCCCAAGGCCAAAGGAGGGAGTGACTGGCGCACGGACATTGTGGAACTCAGTAATTGGTTCCCCATTAATCACGCCATCCCTTCACATGGTTTAAGAATAGGTAAAGACACATTCACATATGAAGACAATGTTCCATTCTGTCCTCTTCCCTTTCTGATATTCTGCATAGCACCAGAGACATGTGAAAGACAAGTCAGACCTCTCCCCTCTCTGGGCCCCAGGTAACTGAGCCCCAGCTGAGGGAAGAAGTGCAACTGCCAACACCAGAGTCCAAAGGGATACATTCTAATAACAAGTATATCACATAAGCATATTATGCAGATAAGACATCTTAATTATCTATGTTACCCAACTAATTCTGATTCATCCACCACAATATTCTTATTCATCCCTTCACATTTGTGAATTTATTAGATTACCTGTTAGATTTTACTGCATAGTCAGAACTATAATGACAAGCATTTCGCTACACTCGCATTAACATCTGCTAACCATGTGTATGTGACCAATATAATTTGATTTGAATTGAAATCACTGTCAGTGTCACCAGCAAAGCACCCCCACACCATCACACCTCCTCCTCCATGCTTCACGATGGGAATCACACATGTGGAGATCATCCATTCACCTACTCTGCATCTCACAAAGACACGACAGATCAAACCAAAAATCTCAAATTTGGACTCATCAGACCAAAGGACAGATTTCCACCAGTCTAATGTACGTTGCTCGTGTTTCTTGGCCGAAACAAGTCTCTTTTTATTATTGGTGTCCTTTAGTAGTGGTTTCTTTGCAGCAATTCGACCATGAAGGCCTGATTCAAGCAGTCTCCTCTGAACAGTTGATGTTGAGATGTGTCTCTTACTTGAACTCTGTGAAACATTTATTTGGGCTGTAATGTCTGAGGCTGGTAACTCTAATGAACTTATCCTCTGCAGCAGAGGTAACTGGGTCTTCCTTTCCTATGGCGGTCCTCATGAGAGCCAGTTTCATCATAGCGCTTGATGGTTTTTGCGACTGCACTTGAAGAAACGTTCAAATTTCTTGAAATGTTCTGCATTTACTGACCTTCATGTCTTAAAGTAATGATGGACTGTCCTTTCTCTTTGCTTATTTGAGCTGTTCTTGGCATAATATGGACTTGGTCTTTTACCAAATAGGGCAATCATCTGTATACCACCCCTACCTTGTCACAACACAACTGATTGGCTCAAATGCATTAAGAAGGAAAGAAATTCCATAAATTAACTTTTAACCACATTTTTCCAGACCCCAGGAAGAGTAATGGGGATCCATAATATATACAAATACAAACAAGGAAAACCTGTTAATTGAAATGCATACCAGGTGACTACATCATGAAGCTGGTTGAGAGAATGCCAGAGTGTGCAAAGCTGTCATCAAGGCAAAGGGTGGCTACTTTGAAGAATCTCAACTATTTTTTATTTTTTTTATTTGTTAAACACTTTTTTGGTTACTACATGATTCCATATGTGTTACTTTATAGTTTTGATGTCTTCACTATTATTCTACAATGTAGAAAATAGTAAAAACAAAGAAGAACCCTTGAATGAGTAGGTGTGTCCAAACATTTGACTGGTACTGTATATTCACTATATTACAAATGTAGCATGAAAATGTTGTAGCATAATAAACTACAAACATTTATTAATGTTTATTCATTTATACGTTTAACTGTTCATGTGGAAGTTCTTATAGAAAGACTTTTAGATTCAAATTATGTTGACAAGTGTTTTAACCACAGCATGGGTAATACATGAATGAATTAACTTTATAAATGTTTCCTTGCAGGCTTCTCACCTCAGCAACACAGACGAAAGTGGAAGTTATTAAGGTTATTGCTGATCCAGGCAGTCTGGAAACCACGTGGGTTATTGCTGATCCAGGCAGTCTGGAAACCACGTGGGTTATTGCTGATCCAGGAAGTCTGGAAACCAGGTGGGTTATTGTTGATCCAGGCAGTCTAGAAACCAGGTGGGTTATTGCTGATCCAGGCAGTCTGGAAACCAGGTGTGTTATTGTTGATCCAGGCAGTCTGGAAACCAGGTGGGTTAGGGCTGATCCAGGCAGTCTGGAAACCAGGTGGGTTATTGTTGATCCAGGCAGTGTAGAAACCAGGTGGGTTATTGTTGATCCAGGCAGTCTAGAAACCAGGTGGGTTAGGGCTGATCCAGGCAGTCTGGAAACCAGGTGGGTTAGGGCTGATCCAGGCAGTCTGGAAACTAGGTAGGTTAGGGCTGATCCAGGCAGTCTGGAAACCAGGTGGGTTAGGGGTGATCCAGGCAGTCTGGAAACTAGGTAGGTTAGGGCTGATCCAGGCAGTCTGGAAACCAGGTGGGTTAGGGCTGATCCAGGCAGTCTGGAAACCAGGTGGGTTAAATAAGGATTTTTAAGCCTTGATACAATTGAGCCATGGATTGTGTTTGTGTGCCATTCAGAGGGTGAATGGGTGAGACAAAATATTTAAGTGCCTTTGAACAGGGTATGGTGGTAGCAATGCTGCTGGGTTTTTAATGCTCAACAGTTTCCTGTGTGTATCAAGAATGGTCCACCCACCCAAAGGACATCCAGCCAACTTAACACAACTGTGGGAAGCATTGGAGTCAACATGGGCCAGCATCCCTGTGGAACGCTTTCTACACCTTGTAGAGTCCATGCCCAGAAAAATGTAAGCTGTTCTGAGGGCAAAAAGGGGTGCAACTCAATATTAGCAAGGTGTCCCTTTTGTTTGGTTTACTTAGTGTATATTTAAGCAATAAGGCCCAAAGGGGTGTGGCATATGGCCAATATACCACGGCTAAGTGCTGTTATTAAGCACGACGCAACGCTGAGTGCCTGGACACAGCCCTTACCCGTGGTATATTGGCCATGTATCACAAACCCCCAAGGTGCCTTATTGCTATTATAAACTGATTACCAACGTAATTAGAGCAGTACAAATCAGTGTTTTGTCATACCCGTGGTATATGGTCTGATATTCCACGGCTGTCAGCCAATCAGCATTCAAGGCTGGAACCACCCAGTTTATAATAGGTTACAGCCGTGTTACTAAAATGTGAACGGAACGCAACTATGGTCAGAAAAATATAAATCCACACAATGGTATGTTGCTCCCGAAGTGTTTAATGAGTAAAGGATAGCAGGAAACTAATATGGTTTAGTTAGTATGAGTTAGTTTGTATGTGTTCGTTAGTATGGGTAACTGGGATGGATTAGTTAGTATGAGGTAGTTTGTATGTATTCGTTAGTATGGGTAACTGGTATGGATTAGTTAGTATGGGTTAGTTAGTATGTGTTAATTTGTATGGGTTAGTATGTGTAACTAGTATGTGTTAGTTAAAATGGGTAACTAGTATTAGTAACTAGTATGGTTTAGTTCGTATGGGTTAGTTAGTAGGGGTTATCTGGTATGGGTAACTAGTATGGTTTAGTTCATATGGGTTAGTTAGTAGGGGTTATCTGGTATGGGTAACTAGTATGAGTTAGTTTGTATGGGTTAGTTAGTAGAGGTTATCTGGTATGGGTAACTAGTATGAGTTAGTTCGTATGGGTAACTAGTATGGTTTAGTTCGTATGGGTTAGTTAGTAGGGGTTATCTGGTATGGGTAACTAGTATGGGTAACTAGTATGAGTTAGTTTGTGTGGGTAACTAGTATGAGTTAGTTCGTATGGGTTAGTTAGTAGGGGTTATCTGGTATGGGTAACTAGTATGAGTTAGTTTGTATGGGTTAGTTAGTAGAGCTTATCTGGTATGGGTAACTAGTATGAGTTAGTTCGTATGGGTAACTAGTATGAGTTAGTTTGTATGGGTTAGTTAGTAGGGGTTATCTGGTATGGGTAACTAGTATGAGTTAATTCGTATGGGTAACTAGTATGAGTTAATTCGTATGGGTAACTAGTATGGTTTAGTTCGTATGGGTAACTAGTATGAGTTAGTTCGTATGGGTAACTAGTATGGTTTAGTTCGTATGGGTAACTAGTATGGTTTAGTTCGTATGGGTAACTAACTTATGGACGGTAAATATTTCACAGCTACAGAACGAAGCTGAAGGAAGTTAAAGCCATCAACTCAGCAGCCATGGTGATGACTGGGCTGAGATCAGAAAGACCTGTCGTGTCTGGAACCAACAACCATGATGGGGTGAATCCTGTCCTCCACTCATAGGGGGCATCTCAAAGGGCCCCCTATTCCTTACATAGTGCACTAGTTTTGACTGGGTGTATCACAAATGTAATAGTAACACATAAAAAAAAGGCATTCCACCCTTTCTTTGCTTTCACAAAAACTTGAAAAGCTAGTTTGGAGTGGCTTTTTAGCGCATGTTTAGTTTTTATCAAATTTCAAATGTATTGGAAACAGGTTATCAAGTCATTTCACATGTTAGAATTTGCAAAGGGAATAGGGAAGTAGGGTAGCCTAACAGTGTTATCTCTGTCCCTGTGTTTGTGTTTTAGGGCTAACCCTGTGCTCAACCTGAACATCGACAGCCCTGTCCCTGTGTTTGTGTTTTAGGGCTAACCCTGTGCTCCACCTGAACATCGACAGCCCTGTCCCTGTGTTTGTGTTTTAGGGCTAACCCTGTGCTCCACCTGAACATCGACAGCCCTGTCCCTGTGTTTGTGTTTTAGGGCTAACCCTGTGCTCAACCATGAACATCGACACATCCACAGACCTGGGTTTTCGACGAGGAAGGATCTAACGCTGACAGAGTCAGGTGCAAACCACCCGATGATGATTTGATGAAGTTACCAATGTGTGGACCCTGTGGATTGGTAGTAATGCCAACGGCCGTAACATCTGACGTGAACACTACACTACAGAGACATGTGAACATGTGTATTTACACATCACCGTTAAATCCAGCATGTACTCTGATTTTCCTATCATGCAACCAAGACAGTGTTACAAAATGTCTATACTGGTAATGTTCTTTGATATTGTCCTCCATTTACAGTATCGAGATATTATTGGTAACATTAATTAAGACGTCATCGTTATGGCCTCCCTCTCCAATTTAGTGAATTTTATTTTGAAATTCAAGCCTCAATTCCTTGGACATGGTCATGTCTGACAAGGATACGATGCCCATGACAGTAACGTTTTAGTTCATTATAGTTATTATTACTACTATGTTATTATCATTATTCTGGATGTTCATGCCTGTCTCCCTGTGTAGATGATCCAGGAGGAGGATGAGGGAACAGATAACCCCTACATCGTGCCTCTGGGTGAAGCCTTGGCCCAACGTGGCAAGAAGAGAGACAACAACAGCCCTAGTTTAACCTTCGCTAACCCATCAGTTAGAACCACAGACCTGTGAGTGGCCGTCATCTTGAGTCAGTATGTAACTGCCATTTTGGGGGGGGGCAGTATCACTGACCCGTGACAGGCATTTTGGGGCAGTATTACTGACCTTTTTGGGGGCAGTACCACTCAGCTGTGACGGCCATCTTGGGATCTCAGACCGACTGCGGGTCATAAAATGGACCCCCAAAATGGACCTCTCTCCCCTCCTGGAAAAGGATTGATGTCAAACTCTGTGATAGAAAGACAATCTGTCTTTTGAGATGAAATCAAGCTCAATCAAATATTTATAGTTGTTGTTGTGTTGATCCACTCATTTGCATGCTTTTCTTTTTTTTTAATCGAGGGAGGATTTCCATGTAACCATTTATCACAACAACCAATAATACGGTTATTTTAGATCAGTCGGCTTGTAATCACAAGTTAGCCAGAAGTTTGCTTTTGACAAGATTCCCAAATGTCTTCATGAATCGTTTGTTTTGTTTTTAGTTGAACAACATCACACCTAAAAAGGATATCGAAATCATTAACCTTTTGGATGAAAAGCAAAGAATAAACCATTTTCATTCTCAATCACTTTATTATTTTTCTAAATATGTAAAGATTTGATATATTTAATACATTCTGCTTTGTGATGACATGTTTTTATATTCACTTCATTCTGTGTTTTCCATTATTATGAAACTAAGCACTTGTATCTGGAATCCTGTGTTTGTTATCTAATGAAAATAATAAAACAATCCCCTCGAAATCCATCTGTTTAATCTAGAGATATCCGGGTTTTTTTTTTTACATGAGCTACATCTCAATTCACCGCAACCTGCCGATATCGCCCTTCCAGATCTGCGGTGAAAGGTGGCAGAGCGGTGTTTCTTCTATAACAAATCGGATGTAGCGTCCGAATGGTATGACCACTCTATTGAAAGATGAGACTCTCGCGGACACGGTGGCGTTCTCCATTTTGCTCCAGGACAACCACAAGCCTCACAAGACTCTTCTGAAGGTCCCCCGGTACCAGTTGAAAGTATATGAAGATACTGTAGTTTAGTATAAATACATTTTAAAATATATATACATTTTCCTGATCTTTCTTATCTCTCAGATATATGACAGACACTTCAGAACAAACTTCTTTTAGATTTTTTTAGGGGGTGGGTTATCTGTTGTTCCATGTAGTGAATCTGTTTATTCAATGCATTTCTATTGGCTAATAGGAGTAATACCAAATTCAATGTTGCATCAAAAAATTACTAAATAAAGAAATAAATAAATAGATACCTTAATGGTTCTTAAAATTCAAAATCAAATAGCTAAATGATCCTTAAAACAATTCCATATGTTCGCTTAACCCCCCCCCGTCCTCCGTCCTCCTCCGGCTTAGGCTCTAGAGGGTTAACTTAAACACATGGAAATTTACATAGTATCACATCACAATCAACAAGATAACTATCACAAAATGTGATTATCACTGTAGCTGGCAATGCATACATTTAGCCGTAGGAATTATTACCTTTAAAAATTATTTTGATTGTAAAATTGCCATTGAACATATATTTTTTTTAAAGGAACATTTTCACGATAACAAGAAGAGATAATGCAATTAACACAATAACTTTAAATGAGAACTTTGTACCAAAGATACAATCACAACATCATTTAGGAAAAATAAAGAAAACAGATTAAAGCCCACTTTAAAAAAAAGGCTACCCATACAGTGCCTTGCGAAAGTATTCGGCCCCCTTGAACTTTTCGACCTTTTGCCACATTTCAGGCTTCAAACAGAAAGATATAAAACTGTAATTTTTTGTGAAGAATCAACAACAAGTGGGACACAATTATGAAGTGGAACGAAATTTATTGGATATTTCAAACCTTTTTAACAAATAAAAAACTGAAAAATTGGCCGTGCAAAATTATTCAGCCCCCTTAAGTTAATACTTTGTAGCGCCACCTTTTGCTGCGATTACAGCTGTAAGTCGCTTGGGGTATGTCTCTATCAGTTTTGCACATCGAGAGACTGAAATTTTTGCCCATTCCTCCTTGCAAAACAGCTCGAGCTCAGTGAGGTTGGATGGAGAGCGTTTGTGAACAGCAGTTTTCAGTTCTTTCCACAGATTCTCGATTGGATTCAGGTCTGGACTTTGACTTGGCCATTCTAACACCTGGATATGTTTATTTGTGAACCATTCCATTGTAGATTTTGCTTTGTGTTTCGGATCATTGTCTTGTTGGAAGACAAATCTCCGTCCCAGTCTCAGGTCTTTTGCAGACTCCATCAGGTTTTCTTCCAGAATGGTCCTGTATTTGGCTCCATCCATCTTCCCATCAATTTTAACCATCTTCCCTGCCCCTGCTGAAGAAAAGCAGGCCCAAACCATGATGCTGCCACCACCATGTTTGACAGTGGGGATGGTGTGTTCAGGGTGATGAGCTGTGTTGCTTTTACGCCAAACATAACGTTTTGCATTGTTGCCAAAAAGTTTGATTTTGGTTTCATCTGACCAGAGCACCTTCTTCCACATGTTTGGTGTGTCTCCCAGGTGGCTAGTGGCAAAATTTAAACGACACTTTTTATGGATATCTTTAAGAAATGGCTTTCTTCTTGCCACTCTTCCATAAAGGCCAGATTTGTGCAGTATACCACTGATTGTTGTCCTATGGACAGAGTCTCCCACATCAGCTGTAGATCTCTGCAGTTCATCCAGAGTGGTCATGGGCCTCTTGGCTGCATCTCTGATCAGTCTTCTCCTTGTATGAGCTGAAAGTTTAGAGGGACGGCCGGGTCTTCGTAGATTTGCAGTGGTCTGATACTCCTTCCATTTCAATATTATCTCTTGCACAGTGCTCCTTGGGATGTTAAAGCTTGGGAAATCGTTTTTGTATCCAAATCCGGCTTTAAACTTCTCCACAACAGTATCTCGGACCTGCCTGGTGTGTTCCTTGTTCTTCATGATGCTCTCTGCGCTTTAAACGGACCTCTGAGACTATCACAGAGCAGGTGCATTTATACGGAGACTTGATTACACACAGGTGGATTCTATTTATCATCATTAGTCATTTAGGTCAACATTGGATCATTCAGAGATCCTCACTGAACTTCTGGAGAGAGTTTGCTGCACTGAAAGTAAAGGGGCTGAATAATTTTGCACGCCCAATTTTTCAGTTTTTTATTTGTTAAAAAAGTTTGAAATACCCAATAAATTTCGTTCCACTTCATGATTGTGTCCCACTTGTTGTTGATTCTTCACAAAAAATTACAGTTTTATATCTTTATGTTTGAAGCCTGAAATGTGGCAAAAGGTCGAAAAGTTCAAGGGGGCCGAATACTTTCGTAAGGCACTGTATTTTTTTCGAAAAACCAAAGAAGAAAGTTTTTAAAGTCTTGAAAGGAAGTGACATGTTGTCATGTTTCCTTCTTGAATGCATCCTAGATTAGAATCTGTTAACACAAGCCTCCCTGGCATTCATGACAAATTTACTCTTGCAGGATTTCACAAACATGAAAAAAAAGTGTGTCGGGGGGAGCGTGCGATGTATTGGATAACAAAAAAAAAGTGTTATAAAAATGTTGTTTGGCTTATAGTAAGTGTAATATGAGGGTTGAAATATGAAATGACCAAAATAATGTAGTCAGTCTATTGGCTGTGATAATGTTGTTAGCTTGCATTACAGCCCTAACAATGAAGTTGGTTCAAAGTCCTTAGGATTAGAGATAATTTAGTTATAATTTAGTTATAATTTAGTTATAGTTAATTAGAAAATTTGGTGTCCATTGACTGAGAGAATTAGCCTGCAGTAGTCATGTGGTAGTCCAGATAATGTAGTTAGACTGAAGTCCAATAGTCAAACAGACTGGTAAATGTAGCCTGTATGGCTGCTAACACAGTACAGTTATGACTGAAGTATTTTGGCCATGTGGTAGTCATAAAATAATCCCAGCTAGCACATTTGGTTCCTTGGAAGTTTGTGGGAATGTATGTTTTTTGGTTTCACATTGGTTGTGGGAACAAAGCCATAACGTTTCCTGACCGGTAAAACTGATTTGTCTTTTAAATGTTCTGAGAACAGAAGTGAAAATGTTGCCTGTTCTGGGAACGTTTATTTTTAGGTTGCAGGGAGGTTTTGAGAACAGTTTTACCTTTTCCTTTAAAGTTTTCCTCTGAAGTTTTATTAACGATATGAGACCAGAAATGATAAGTTATTATAAGACTTTTAATAACTGCTAGCTTATTTTGGGGTTAACTTTTTTGAACCCCAAGCACAAATAGGACACATGGAAATGTATTTCTTTAGGCATTAATCATGCAAATAGATGTAACTTGTATTGTGACACGGCATCTGTGAGATTCAAATCTATTATCTTCTGTTCTCTCTACCCCTAGAATTAGTCCACTGCGCCTCCAGGATGGAGCGAGAATGCCATGTTTTTTTTACACATACAAAGCTGTTCATTTCAATGTATTCAAACAGACCCCATTTCGCAAGAAACCAGAACTCATTAAGATCAGTTAGTCAGCCAATTAGTGGGCGCGGTCAACACACCTGAACACATTTAACAAGACAGAGAATAGAGAGAGTTTTGTTGATGCTGAGAATGGAATGTATAAGTCTCTAAGTAACATGTAGTAGAAAAGATAAAGACAAGTGTTTCCAATTACACCATCAACCAATTAGTAGGCAATTAGTTACCAATGCCTACTCACAATTGGTCAAAATCACACAATTCATACCGATGACGTCACTTGAAACACGTATCTTCCTCTATCTGTTTAATTACAAAACATAGAAACCCACCATTTTTATATATGTTGGGGTTGGTGCCGGATATGAGGAATATGAATTTGAAAAATGTTGAAGTTTCCCTTTAACGTTCTGAGTTTGGAAGGTATGTTTTTAAATAACATTCTTAGAACGTCCTCTGAATGTTACTAATATTTTCTTGTGTTTTTTTTTTATGGAACGTTTTCTTAATGTTCTCTGAACAATTTGAGAACATGATTTTAAATAAAACCATGAGGAAAACCTGGAGGAAACGTAATGCTGAAGTACTGATATTCCCACAGAAGAATGTTGTTTCTTAACGTTCTCTGAACTATTGCCAATGTCAAACCAGTTGGAGAACGTTCCTAGAACATTACCAAAATTGAAATTAAATGTAACCATGTTTGAACCATGTTTGAACTTTTAGGAAACGTTCTGTTAAACTAATGAAATACCAAGAATATCATGTTTTTTTTGGTCAAGTTCTTTAAATGTGCTGAGAATGTTCCAAAACCAAGCAACTATCCTGCAACATTCCCAGAAAGTTGTGGGAAGGTTGTATGCAAAATAACCATAGGACAACCACGTTCTCACCAAGAAACATATGGTTCTCAGAACGTTATGTGTTAGCTGGGATGTAGTTAGACTGAAGTCAAACAGGCTGCTAAAGTTAGCCTGTATGGCTGCAAAAATAGTATAGGTATGACTGAACTATTTTGGCTGTGATAATGCAGTAAAGTTGCAGTCCAGAGGTGGTGTGAAGATATTTATAACAGTATACTGCTGTCCAGTGGCTGAGGGAGCAAGGGAAAGGGTATGTACAGTAGAAAATGTAGTAAGTCAAGGAAGGTGTATGGTGATAATTTAAAAAGGATTACATTTATTTTCATCATCAATTGCACACAAGGTCCAACCAAAACCTGACTTCACTTTTAACCCCACCCCTCTTTATCTGAGAGGTGTGGGGGGGGGGGCTGCCACATTGGGTGCCCGGGGAGCTGTTGTGGGGGGTTAACTGCCTTGTGGGGGATTAACTGTATTGTGGGGGGAGGGGTTAACTGCCTTGTGGTGGGTTAACTGCCTTGTGGGGGGGTTAACTGCCTTGTGGAGGGTCAACTGCCTTGTGTAGGGGGGGTAACTGTCTTGTGGAGGGTTAACTGCCTTGTGGAGGGGGGTTAACTGCCTTGTGGAGGGGGGTTAACTGCCTTGTGGAGGGGGGGTTAACTGCCTTGTGGAGGGGGGGTTAACTGCCTTGTGGAGGAGGGTAACTGCCTTGTGGGAGGGGGTTAACTGTCTTGTGGGGGTTATCTGTCTTGTGGGGGGGTTAACTGCCTTGTGGGGGGTTTACTGTCTAGTGGGGGGGGGTTAACTGCCTTGTTGGGGGGTTAACTGCCTTGTTGGGGTTAACTGCCCTGTTGGGGGGTTTACTGACTTGTGGAAGGGTAACTGCCTTGTGGGGGGTTAACTGCCTAGTGGGGGGTTAACCACCTTGTGGGGGTTTAACTGCCTTGTTGGGGTTTAACTGCCTTGTGGAGGGGGGGGTTAACTGCCTTGTGGTGGGGGGATAACTGCCTTGTGGAGGGGGGGTTAACTGCCTTGTGGAGGGGGGGTAACTGTCTTGTGGAGGGTTAACTGCCTTGTGGAGGGGGGGTTAACTGCCTTGTGGAGGGGGGGTTAACTGCCTTGTGGAGGAGGGCAACTGCCTTGTGGAGGGGGTTAACTGTCTTGTGGGGGTTATCTGTCTTGTGGGGGGGTTAACTGCCTTGTGGGGGGGTTACTGTCTAGTGGGGGGGTAACTGCCTTGTTGGGGGTTAACTGCCTTGTTGGGGGGTTAACTGCCTTGTTGGGGTTAACTGCCCTGTTGGGGGGTTTACTGACTTGTGGAAGGGTAACTGCTTAGTGGGGGGTTAACCACCTTGTGGGGGGTTTAACTGCCTTGTTGGGGTTTAACTGCCTTGTGTAGGGGGGGTTAACTGCCTTGTGGTGGGGGGGGATAACTGCCTTGTGGAGGGGGGGGTTAACTGCCTTGTGGAGGGGGGGGTTTACTGTCTTGTGGAGGGGGGGATTAACTGTCTTGTGGAGGGGGGAATTAACTGTCTTGTGGAGGGGGAGTTAACTGTCTTGTGGGGGATTAACTGTATTGTGGGGGGAGGGGTTAACTGCCTTGTGGTGGGTTAACTGCCTTGTGGGGGGTTAACTGCCTTGTGGAGGGTCAACTGCCTTGTGTAGGGGGGGTAACTGTCTTGTGTAGGGGGGTAACTGTCTTGTGGAGGGGGTTAACTGCCTTGTGGAGGGGGGTTAACTGCCTTGTGGAGGGGGGTTTAACTGCCTTGTGGAGGGGGGGTTAACTGCCTTGTGGAGGAGGGTAACTGCCTTGTGGAGGGGGTTAACTGTCTTGTGGGGGTTATCTGTCTTGTGGGGGGGTTAACTGCCTTGTGGGGGGTTAACTGCCTTGTTGGGGGTTAACTGCCTTGTTGGGGTTAACTGCCCTGTTGGGGGTTTACTGACTTGTGGAAGGGTAACTGCCTTGTGGGGGGTTAACTGCCTAGTGGGGGGTTAACCACCTTGTGGGGGTTTAACTGCCTTGTTGGGGTTTAACTGCCTTGTGGAGGGGGGGTTAACTGCCTTGTGGTGGGGGGGGTTTACTGTCTTGTGGAGGGGGGGTTAACTGCCTTGTGGAGGGGGGGTTTACTGTCTTGTGGAGGGGGATTAACTGTCTTGTGGAGGGGGGAATTAACTGCCTTGTGGAGGGGGGGTTAACTGCCTTGTGGAGGGGGGTTAACTGTCTTGTGGAGGGGGGTTAACTGTCTTGTGGAGGGGGGTTAACTGCCTTGTTGGGGATTAACTGCCTTGTGGAGGGGGGGTTAACTGCCTTGTGGTGGGGGGGGCGAACTGCCTTGTGGAGGGGGGGTTAACTGCCTTGTGGAGGGGGGGTTTACTGTCTTGTGGAGGGGGGATTAACTGTCTTGTGGAGGGGGGGATTAACTGTCTTGTGGAGGTGGGGTTAACTGCCTTGTGGAGGGGGGTTAACTGCCTTGTGGAGGGGGGATTAACTGCCTTGTGGAGGGGGGTTAACTGCCTTGTGGAGGGGGGTTAACTGTCTTGTGGAGGGGGGTTAACTGTCTTGTGGAGGGGGATTAACTGCCTTGTTGGGGATTAACTACCATGTGGGGGGGTTAACTGCCCTGTGGGGGGTTTACTGCCTTGTGGGGGTTAACTGCCTTGCTAAAGGGAAGAATTACAGATCTTTTTACCTTGTCAGCTAGGGGATACGAACTAGCAAGGAGGGAATGGGTGTTAGTGTAGTTAGCCTTCAGTCCAATGGGTGAGGAAAGGTGGCTATGGATGATGTTCCTGCAGTGTCACTCAGTGGAATGAGCTCGGGAGCAACAGTTGGGCTGCTGTATGTTCTTCAACAGCAAACGGAAAGGGTTCCTCCGGTGCCTGCCTCTCTTCCCCTCCCGTTCCCCTCTCTTCCAGGCCAAGACTTTACCTGACAACCCCAGGGTGGTCCCAGAGGCTGGCGGAGGGGTGGAGGGCAGGGGCAAGGTGGCTGGGTTTAGGGGAGGAGGGGTGGAGGGCAGAGGCATGGTGGCTGGGTTAAGGGGAGGAGGGGTGGAGGGCAGAGGCATGCCGGCTGGGTTTAGGGGAGGAGGGGTGGAGGGCAGAGGCATGGTGGCTGGGTTAAGGGGAGGAGGGGTGGAGGGCAGAGGCATGCCGGCTGGGTTGAGGGGAGGAGGGGTGGAGGGCAGAGGCATGGTGGCTGGGTTGAGGGGAGGAGGGGTGGAGGGCAGAGGCATACCGGCTGGGTTGAGGGGAGGAGGGGTGGAGGGCAGAGGCATGGTGGCTGGGTTGAGGGGAGGAGGGGTGGAGGGCAGAGGCATGGTGGCTGGCTTGAGGGGAGGAGGGGTGGAGAGCAGAGGCATGGTGGCTGGGTTGAGGGGAGGAGGCAGGGCAGAAGAGGGATGTTTCCTGAGCTTCTCAACCTGCTTTTCCAGGTGTTTCTGTATGGCTGAGCCCAGGACGGCTACCTCTACCACCGCTCCATACACCTCCCACGTCATCCCCCTCTCGTCCCACCTCACCTCCTGCACTGGCTCGTCTGACCTCTCCTCTTGCTTTGTCTGCTCCTCACCCTCTTTTACGTTCACTTCAGATTTCTCTTCCCTTCTGTCCTCCTTCTTCTCTTTTGTACTCTCCTCCCTCTCTCGTTTCTCTTTCTTCTCCTCCCCCTCTCTCTCCTCTTTCTTCTCCTCCCCCTCTCTCTCGCTGAGCTCTACGAAGGCTGTGGGGGTGGCGGGGGCTGTTTTTGGAGTCATGGGTGCTGTGGAGACAGAACGGAACTCCACCTGCTGGCCCACCTGCAGCTCAGCGTCCTTAGTGTCCGCCCCCGTCCTTCTAGAGGATGCTGGGAAGAGGAAGGCGTCGGCACCGGCTCCCTGGGGTGGGGTCATGGGGCTGGTGGCTACAGAGTGATACTGGACCACCTCCAGACACCTAGAGGATGCTGGGAAGAGGAAGGCGTTGGGGCCGACCTCCTGGGGTGGGGTAATGGGGCTGGAGGCTTCAGAGTGGTGCTGTTCTGTCTGGTTGGTTTGGTGAGTTCCACTCCTGTCCACTATGCTGCGCTGTTCTGTCTGGTTGGGTTGAGGAGTTCCACTCCTGTCCACTAGGCTGTGCTGTTCTGTCTGGTTGGGTTGAGGAGTTCCACTCCTGTCCACTAGGCTGCGTTGTTCTGTCTGGTTGGGTTGAGGAGTTCCACTCCTGTCCACTAGGCTGCGTTGTTCTGTCTGGTTGGGTTGAGGAGTTCCACTCCTGTCCACCAGGCTGCGCTGTTCTGTCTGGTTGGGTTGAGGAGTTCCACTCCTGTCCACTAGGCTGTGCTGTTCTGTTTGGTTGGGTTGAGGAGTTCCACTCCTGTCCACTAGGCTGTACTGTTCTGTCTGGTTGGGTTGAGGAGTTCCACTCCTGTCCACTAGGCTGCACTTTTCTGTCTGGTTGGGTTGAGGAGTTCCACTCCTGTCCACTAGGCTGTGCTGTTCTGTCTGGTTGGGTTGAGGAGTTCCACTCCTGTCCACTAGGCTGCGTTGTTCTGTCTGGTTGGGTTGAGGAGTTCCACTCCTGTCCACTAGGCTGCACTTTTCTGTCTGGTTGGGTTGAGGAGTTCCACTCCTGTCCACTAGGCTGTGCTGTTCTGTCTGGTTGGTTTGCTCCTCACTAAAGCAGAGCTTCGATTCCTCTCCTATTTGTTCAGGGTGCTTGTTTTTAGTCAGAGATTGTGGTGATGTCATCTGCTTCGTTTCTGTTTGGATGTCTTCACCGGAAGGAGGGATAGAATCTTCCTGTCTGTTTCCGTGTGAGTGGGGGTTCATGACAGTCTCTGTGCTTTCTGGTTGAGCTACGTTGTCACTCCTCCCATCGTCCAGGCTGTTTTGGGGCACCGGAGGAAAGATCTTCACCCCCTCACTGTTGTCTACCTCCACAGACCCCTCAGGCTCAGTAGAGTGAATAAATGACATCATCTCTTCCCTTCTCTCCTCCTCCTTTCTCTCCTCCTCTTCTTCTTCCTCCTCCTCTTGTTCCACAACTCCGATGCTGCCATGCTGGGTAACCAGAATGGTAATCTCTTGATCGACAGCGTCCCCAGTCGCCCCATGTCGCCCTCTCCTTTCAACCTCCACTGGTTCTGGTTCATCAGCATGGTTGTGACAGAGTCCGTCAGTCTGAGGATCTGAGAAAGCAGAGCTATCTGGAGGGATGTTGGACTGAGACTTTGTCTCTTCAGCCACATCCTCTTTCGGAGCACTACATTTCAGTACCGGGGCTACAACAGGGTCTGACTCACATTTAGTTGTAGTTTCCCTCTCGTCCCTCGCCTCTTTCTCTCTCCTCTCCTCCGTCCTCTCCTCCCCTTCTCTCCTGCTGAGCTCTGGGAAGGCAGAGGGGATGATGGGGCTGTTGGGTATTTTTGGAGTCATGGGTTCAGTGGCGACAGAACGGAACTCCACCTGGTGCACCACCTGCAGCTCTGCGTCATTAGTCTCCGCCCCCGGCCTACAGACTGCTGGGAAGGGGAAGGCGTCGGCGCCGGCCCCCTGGGGTGGGGTCATGGGGCTGGTGGCTACAGAGTGGTGCTGAACCACCTCCAGACTCCTAGAGGCTGCTGGGAAGGGGAAGGCATCGGCACCGGCCCCCTGGGGTGGGGTCATGGGGCTGGTGGCTACAGAGTGGTGCTGAACCACCTTCAGACTCCTAGAGGCTGCTGGGAAGGGGAAGGCGTCGGCGCCGGCCTCCTGGGGTGGGGTCATGGGGCTGGTGGCTACAGAGTGGTGCTGAACCACCTCCAGACTAACCTGGGTCTGCATGTGCTGTCTCACTGTCTCTCTCTCCTTCTCTGTCTCTCTCTCCTTCTCTGTCTCAGTCGCTCTCTCCTTCTCTGTCTCTTTCTCTTTCTCTTTGTCTTTATTTATCTTTTCATCTATCCCTTTCTCTTTACCTAACTCCTTCTCTTTCTCTCTCTCTCCATCTTTCTTTCTGTCATCCTCTTTCCCTCTCTTCTCCACTTTCTCTCTCTCCTCCTCCTCCTTCTCCAGAGAGTATTCTCTGTGTGAAGCCTCCCACTCTGGGTGGTGGTTATTCAGATATTTTTGGGGTAAGTAGGAGTCCTCCTCTGTTGCACGGTCCTGTACTGAGGGGAGTATTAGAACAGTGGGCGTTTCAAACTCAGCACGCCCTGTAATCTGAGTGCTTTCCACCACAGGGTGTGAGTCCAGCTGAACAGCAACATCACCTGAGTCCACTGCTCTAATAGCTGTGACAGGTAGGATAGTTGTGTCTCCGTGCTCCAACGACTCCCCATCCACCCCTACACCAATCATAGTGTGCACGTGAGATTTTGGCTGACAGTCTTGATTGACAGACTGGTGACTGGTATCCATACGAGGCTCCTCAGGGGCAGTGGTGATGTCAGAGGTTCCTGTGCAAACAGGTGTGATGTCAGAGGTTCCTGTGTACACAGAGGTGATATCAGAGGATTACGTGCACACAGAGGTGATATAGGAAATATCTACAGCAATACAGTGATGCTCTACGGATACCATTTCAGCTCTAAGCATGTGAATCAAGAAACAATATCAGCTTTAAGGCATGTGAATCAAGTTCCCTTTCAGCTCTAAGCATGTGAATCAAGTTCCCTTTCAGCTCTAAGCATGTAAATCAAGTTCTCTTTCAGCTCTAAGCATGTGAATCAAGTTCTCTTTCAGCTCTAAGCATGTGAATCAAGTTCCCTTTCAGCTCTAAGCATGTGAATCAAGTTCTCTTTCAGCTCTAAGCATGTGAATCAAGTTCCCTTTCAGCTCTAAGCATGTGAATCAAGTTCCCTTTCAGCTCTAAGCATGTGAATCAAGTTCTCTTTCAGCTCTAAGCATGTGAATCAAGTTCCCTTTCGCTCTAAGCATATGATTCAAGTTCTCTTTCAGCTCTAAGCATGTGAATCAAGTTCCCTTTCAGCTCTAAGCATGTGATTCAAGTTCCCTTTCCGTCAGTCAACTTTGGTATAACATACTACGGGGAGTCGCACTCTCGCGACTTCAGTTGAAGGATCTACAATTCCTCTTGACAAGGCCGATGAAATCTGCACCTCAGGATTCATTCCTTCAATTATTCCGCTCTTCACCTCCCTGTGAACAGGAACGATTTATCGCTGCCCTCTCTATTACCCCACAATCCATGGTTTCACAGGGTTCAAGAGGTATATCAATCTCCACAGGGTGAGAGTGACATGTTGGTTCACTGTCCACAAGGGGGCGCCCCTCCCCTTCAGGGCGTCTCACTGTCAGCTCCGACCAATGGCGCGCACTGGGCAGTGTCACCCTGGATCGTGCGAACCGTGACGTCAGGGTACAAGCTACAATTTGATGTGTGTCCACCCATGCTTCTGCAGCGTCATCAAGTCGACTGTTCCCGAGGCCTCACTGCCTATTTTGAGGGAGGACATATATCCTCCCGTCTCCAGAAGCAGGCGATTCGAGTAGTTCCTATGTTGAAGATCTGGGGATGCTGGTACAGACGGTATTCCTGGATACGAAAAAGGACGGTACTTTGCGTCCTATTCTAGACCTACGTACCCCTCAACAAGCACCTCAGAGTCTACAAACTCAGAACGCTCACAAAGCCGCCGGCTGTTATTAAAGCAATTAGCTGGTGGCGGCGGAGTGAAAGGCAGGGCAAGCAGAGTCACACACATCCATGCTACTGTTCCTGTATTCAGTCTCTAGGAAACCAGAAAAATAACTGTCAGACTCCATCTTAACGCATTACATTTTGGGATGTTCAAGCTAGACTCACTGCATATCATGCTTTTCTATCACCATGGAGGGTGTCCGGGTTCCCGGCTCTGCTTAGCCACATTTCAAAGTGTGTTTTCACCAGTGCCTACACCTACTGGGGATGATGGATTCTGTGATGAAGACGTTCTCCTAGGGGCTACTGTTGATACGGACATTCAAGCGCTGCATGCTAGCTACTCACCTGGACGCATCTCGCGCACTAAGCTGGGTGCTTCAGGTGGCTCTGTCAGGCTTATGGGCCACGCTTCGGGTGTCCCTGTCAGACCTATGGGCCATGCTTCGGGTGTCCCTGTCAGACCTATGGGCCATGCTTCGGGTGTCCCTGTCAGGCATATGTGCCATGTCTTAGTGGTGGGACCCTCTGCTATTGTCAGGGGGCTTCCATATGGGCGGAGTAGTATCCTGCAAGGTGATCCCGACAGGCGTATCCCCCTGAAGGTGGGGTGCGCTGTATGAAGGCCAACTCAATTCGGGGGGACGGGGGACGGGGGACGGGGACACTGCTGTGGATTGCACTATATGTCAATTACCTGGAGTATCTGGCTCTCAGGCGCTACTCCCTGTTTTTGTTGGACCGGCTTGTGCAGGTCAGAACTGACAATATGTCAGTGGTGGCATGCGTCAACAGATGGGGAGAGACTGTTTCTTTCCCTCCTAACCTTGGCTCACTCCCTATTGCTGGGGAGCAGTAAGCACATGCTTTCACTTTGGGCAACTCATATATGCCTCAACTCAGGTGCTGATCTTTTAACCAGGTGGGACTCTCTCTCTCTCAGGAGTGAAGGCTGATCTTTTATCCAGGTGGGATTCTCTCTCTCTCAGGAGTGAAGGCTGATCTTTTATCCAGGTGGGACTCTCTCTCTCAAGAGTGGAGGCTCTCCCAGGTATGGGACATTTTTGGCCGTGCTAAAGTAAATCTTTACCCATCGCGAGAATGCTCACAGTTTTGACTGTTTTTCTCGATGAGGGACCCGAATGGCCCGTTGGGAATGGAAGCTCTCGCGCACCAGTGGCCTCAGACCCTCCTTTACATGTTTCCGCCAGGGGTACTGATTTAGCCCCCGTTAGAGGGGGTGCACCGGGAGGGCTTGTTGTCCTAGGTGCACGGGCAGGTTTACCATTGATTCTTGTGGCTCCCCATTGGCCCAGGCAGCCTTGGTTAGCGGACCATTGGCGGGGACCATTGGAAACTCCTGTTGCGCAGCAACCTATTGTCCCAGGCAGACGGGCAGGTTTGGCAAGCGAGGCCAGAGATTTGGTTCCTATGGGCCTGGCCCCTAAGAGGGCCAATCTGATGGCTAGAGGTTTACCTCCGAATGTTATGTGACCAACTTTTTGCCTGTTTTACTAATCCAGTTTACGGCAGGGCACTCTCTAAGCAGCATCCCTCCCACTGGATTGTGGAGGCTATCTCCCTGACTGACCAAAATGGAACGTAACATTATGACTGTAACTACTGTTCCCTACAGGAGGGTATGAGGTAAAACGACAATAACTAGTGTTCTGTGCAGGAGGGTTATGAGGTAAAACAACTATAACCAATGTTACCTGCAGGAGGGTTATGAGGTAAAATGACTATAACAACTGTTCCCTGCAGGAGGGCTATGAGGTAAAACGACAATAACTAGTGTTCCGTGCAGGAGGGTATTGAGGTTAAATGACTATAAGTACTGTTACCTGCAGGAGGGTATGAGGTAAAACGACTGTATTTACTGCTACCTGCAGGAGGGTTATGAGGTAAAATGACTATAACTACTGTTACCTGCAGGAGGGAATGAGGTAAAACGACTGTATTTACTGTTACCTGCAGGAGGGTTATGAGGTAAAATGACTATAACTACTGTTACCTGCAGGAGGGAATGAGGTAAAATGACTGTATTTACTGTTATCTGCCGGAGGGAATGAGGTAAAACGACTATAACTACTGTTTTAGTCATTTTACCTAATTTCCCTCCTTCAGGGGACAGTAGTCATAGTCATAACGTTACGGTTCCTTGTTATAGTGATTCTGAATTTCCTTTTAATATGTAATCTGTAATATGATTACATTGGTATTTACACGTGGGAATATTTCTTGCCAAACAAGCTGCATCAAAGATACAGAGACTGAAGGTATCTGGAATAGTTTTTTTGTTCTAAATGACAAACATTAAAACACATGTACTTATTATCGTCAGATACAGCTCTTCACAATAGGCTAGAATTTGGTGAGAATACACATGCATTTTTGATAGGAATGATGTCTCAAATCTTTATTGTATCTTCAAAAAACAACCTAGACGTCTTTATGATTCCAATCTTAGTTGACATCTACATTTCATAAACCTCCTACATAACGCATCATTCTTTGAGACATGCGAAGAAAAGTACTCAGATATCATAAAACCCAGAACCTCAGAGTCAATACGGATAAGAATAGAGATCAACATGCACATGAGAGGAAACATGAACATTTATCCTCGGAAAATATGACGCTGGAATCACAACACAGTGGAATCTCAGTAGCCTACATCTGATACATACCTCAGCAGTCCAACAGTGAGAGGACTCTTCCCATGGTCCACAGTCCAGGTCTCCTATAACAGCCACATCTCATCTCTGCGAATCAAGCTACCTATCTCTCCCTCTCCTGTGTGTTGTTCATAGATTCTGATTGCGGTGAGCTAGAGTTTGTGGTTCCAGAAGGATCTGTTTCTCTGTTTGGCAGGCAGGCAGGCAAGAGGGAGGGAGGCAGGCAGGCAAGAGGGAGGCAGGCAGGCAAGAGGAAGGCAGGCAGGCAGCTCTCCTTGTTATCTGCTGTGAGTGTTAGTGTGTTGTATTGAAAATGTTCTGACAGCCAGTTTCCCTGGAAACCAGTGTTCTACGTTCTGGCGTGAAGTGAGTTTAAAGGTAACGACGAGAGAGCAGTTCTCTTCCTCATCAACAGCAAATGATAGTCATTAAACCTCTGTTCTCATAGCAACGCCATGGCTTTCGTCGTGACTGGGCTATATTACAAAGAAATGCAAGAAAAGAAAGTTACATCATCTATGTATGTATGTATGTATGTATGTATGTATGTATGTATGTATGTATGTATGCAGTACAGTACAGTACAGTACAGTAACAGTACAGTATGTATGTATGTACAGTATGTATGTATGTATGTATGTATGTATGTATGTATGTACAGTACAGTACAGATGTATGTATGCATGCATGCATGTACAGTGCCTTGCGAAAGTATTCGGCCCCCTTGAACTTTTCGACCTTTTGCCACATTTCAGGCTTCAAACATAAAGATATAAAACTGTAATTTTTTGTGAAGAATCAACAACAAGTGGGACACAATTATGAAGTGGAACGAAATTTATTGGATATTTCAAACCTTTTTAACAAATAAAAAACTGAAAAATTGGCCGTGCAAAATTATTCAGCCCCCTTAAGTTAATACTTTGTAGCGCCACCTTTTGCTGCGATTACAGCTGTAAGTCGCTTGGGGTATGTCTCTATCAGTTTTGCACATCGAGAGACTGAAATTTTTGCCCATTCCTCCTTGCAAAACAGCTCGAGCTCAGTGAGGTTGGATGGAGAGCGTTTGTGAACAGCAGTTTTCAGTTCTTTCCACAGATTCTCGATTGGATTCAGGTCTGGACTTTGACTTGGCCATTCTAACACCTGGATATGTTTATTTGTGAACCATTCCATTGTAGATTTTGCTTTATGTTTCGGATCATTGTCTTGTTGGAAGACAAATCTCCGTCCTAGTCTCAGGTCTTTTGCAGACTCCATCAGGTTTTCTTCCAGAATGGTCCTGTATTTGGCTCCATCCATCTTCCCATCAATTTTAACCATCTTCCCTGCCCCTGCTGAAGAAAAGCAGGCCCAAACCATGATGCTGCCACCACCATGTTTGACAGTGGGGATGGTGTGTTCAGGGTGATGAGCTGTGTTGCTTTTACGCCAAACATAACGTTTTGCATTGTTGCCAAAAAGTTTGATTTTGGTTTCATCTGACCAGAGCACCTTCTTCCACATGTTTGGTGTGTCTCCCAGGTGGCTAGTGGCAAAATTTAAACGACACTTTTTATGGATATCTTTAAGAAATGGCTTTCTTCTTGCCACTCTTCCATAAAGGCCAGATTTGTGCAGTATACCACTGATTGTTGTCCTATGGACAGAGTCTCCCACCTCAGCTGTAGATCTCTGCAGTTCATCCAGAGTGGTCATGGGCCTCTTGGCTGCATCTCTGATCAGTCTTCTCCTTGTATGAGCTGAAAGTTTAGAGGGACGGCCGGGTCTTCGTAGATTTGCAGTGGTCTGATACTCCTTCCATTTCAATATTATCTCTTGCACAGTGCTCCTTGGGATGTTAAAGCTTGGGAAATCGTTTTGTATCCAAATCCGGCTTTAAACTTCTCCACAACAGTATCTCGGACCTGCCTGGTGTGTTCCTTTTTCTTCATGATGCTCTCTGCGCTTTAAACGGACCTCTGAGACTATCACAGAGCAGGTGCATTTATACGGAGACTTGATTACACACAGGTGGATTCTATTTATCATCATTAGTCATTTAGGTCAACATTGGATCATTCAGAGATCCTCACTGAACTTCTGGAGAGAGTTTGCTGCACTGAAAGTAAAGGGGCTGAATAATTTTGCACGCCCAATTTTTCAGTTTTTTATTTGTTAAAAAAGTTTGAAATACCCAATAAATTTCGTTCCACTTCATGATTGTGTCCCACTTGTTGTTGATTCTTCACAAAAAATTACAGTTTTATATCTTTATGTTTGAAGCCTGAAATGTGGCAAAAGGTCGAAAAGTTCAAGGTGGCCGAATACTTTCGCAAGGCACTGTATGTACAGTACAGTACTGTATGTATGTACAGTACAGATGTATGTACTGTATGTATGTACAGTACAGATGTATGTATGCATGCATGCATGTATGTACAGTACAGTACTGTAGGTATGTACAGTACAGATGTATGTACTGTATGTATGTACAGTACAGTACAGATGTATGTATGCATACATGTACGTACAATACAGTACTGTATGTATGTATGTATGTATAGTATGTATGTACTGTATGTGTGTGTGTGTATATATGAATGCATGATCATGCGTGTGTGCTTGCTTGTGTGTACATGCACGCATGTGTGTGTGTGTGTGTATATATATATATAAACACTGTGAGGAAACCGTAGCCAAGGAGACCCCGTTGATGACGCTAGCCCAATAGCCAAGCAACCCTGCATCCTGTCCACCGTGTGCTATAATTCACCCACGTTCTTCAATCCCACCTTCTTGGAGAGAAATAATCACAACAGCTGGATGGACACACACACGCTAGACACACACCCACACAGGAATGCGACTACACACACACACACCCACACAGGAATGCGACTACACACACACACACACACACACACACACACAGGAACACACACACACACACACACACACACACACACACACACACACACACACACACACACACACACACACACACACACACACACAGGCATTAGGGCTGATGTATGTATGTATGTATGTATGTATGTATGTATGTACTGTACGTATGTATGTACAGTACATATGTATTGGAAATATGCTTGGGGTCATTGTCCATTTGGAAGACCCATTTGCGACCAAGATTTAACTACCTGACTGATGTCTTGAGATGTTGCTTCAATATATCCACATAATTTTCTTTCCTCATGATGCCATTTATTTTGTGAAATGCACCAGTCCCTCCTTCAGCAAAGCACCCCCACAACATGATGCTACCACCCCCGTGCTTCACGGTTGGGATGGTGTTCTTCGGCCTGCAAGCCGCCCCCTTTTTCCTCCCAACATAATGATGGTCATTATGGCCAAACAGTTCCATTTTTGTTTCATCAGACCAGAGGGCATTTCTCCAAAAAGTACAATCTTTGTCCCCATGTGCAGTTGCAAACTGTAGTCTGTCTTTTTTATGGCAGTTTTGGAGCAGTGGCTTCTTCCTTGGTGAGCGGCCTTTCAGGTTATGTCGATATGGACTTGTTTTACTGTGGATAAAAATACTTTTGTACCCGTTTCCACCAGCATCTTCACAAGGTCATTTTCTGTTGTTCTGGGATTGATTTGCACTTTTCGCACCAAAGCACGTTCATCTCTAGGAGACAGAACGCGTCTCCTTCCTGAGCGGTATGATGGCCGCGTGGTCCCACGGTGTTTAAACTAGACGTACTATTGTTTGTACAGATGGACGTGGCACCTTCAAGCATTTGGAAATTGCTCCCAAGGATGAACCAGACTTGTGGAGGTCTACAATTTTGTGGAGGTCTTGGCTGATTTCTTTTGATTTTCCCATGATGTCAAGCAAAGAGGTACTGAGGCCTTGAAATACATCCACAGGTACACCTCCAATTGACTGAAATGATGTCAATTAGCCTATCAGAAGCTTCAAAAGCCATGACATAGTTTTCTGGAATTTCCAGAAATGTAAACTTCTGACCCACTGGAATTGTGATACGGAGAATTATAAGTAAAATAATCTGTCTGTAAACAATTGTTGGAAAAATTACTTGTGTCATGCACAAAGTAGACATCCTAACCGACTTGCCAAAACAATAGTTTGTTAACCTCCCTGGGCAAGGTGGGGCGTTTGCGTCCCACCTAGTCAACAGCCAGTGGAATCGCATGGCGATTAAAAGACAAGACTCTTGTTAACTTGTTATGGATAGGGGGCAGTATTTTCACGGCCGGATAAAAAACGTACCCAATTTAATCTGGTTATTACTCCTGCCCAGAAACTAGAATATGCATATAATTAGTAGCTCTGGATAGAAAACACTCTAAAGTTTCTAAAACTGTTTGAATGGTGTCTGTGAGTATAACAGAACTCATATGGCAGGCCAAAACCTGAGAAGATTCCATACAGGATGTGCCCTGTCTGACAATTTGTTTTCCTTCTGTGGGATCTCTATCAAAAATACAGCATCTCTGCTGTAACGTGACATTTTCTAAGGCTCTCCATCGGCTCTCAGAAGGCGCCAGAAAGTGGAATGACATCTCTGCAGTCTCTGGGCGAAAAACAGCAGGAGTTTTTGTGAGTGGTCAGGCAGGGAACAATGACATTGGAGTGCGCGTCCACGAGAGGACTCCATGTTTTTCTTTCAGTCTTTGAACGAATACAACGTCGCCCGGTTGGAATATTATCGCTATTTTACGAGAAAAATAGCATAAAAACTGATTTTAAACAGCGTTTGACATGCTTCGAAGTACGGTCATGGAATATTTTGACATTTTTTGTCACGAAATGCGCTTGCGCGTCACCCTTCGGATACTGACCTGAACGCACAAACAAAACGGAGGTATTTGGATATAACTATGGATTATTTCGAACCAAAACAACATTTGTTGTTGAAGTAGAAGTCCTGGTAGTGTATTCTGACGAAGAACAGCAAAGGTAATACAATTTTTCTTATAGTAAATCTGAGTTTGGTGAGGGCCAAACTTGGTGGGTGTCAAATTAGCTAGCCGTGATGGCCGGGCTATCTACTCAGAATATTGCAAAATGTGCTTTCGCCGAAAAGCTATTTTAAAATCTGACACAGCGATTGCATAAAGGAGTTCTGTATCTATAATTCTTAACGTTCACAAAATACATAACAATTATTTTAATCTAACCACACTGTCCGATTTCAAAAAGGCCTTACAGCGAAAGCAAAACATTAGATTATGTCAGGAGAGTACCCTGCCAAAAATAATCACACAGCCATTTACTAATTATATGCATATTCTCGTTTCTGGGCAAGAGTAGTAACCAGTTTAAATCGGGTACGTTTTTTATCCGGCCGTGCAAATACTGTCCCCTAGCCCCAACAGGTTTTAACAAGAAATTTGTGGAGTGGTTGAAAAACTAGTTTTAATGACTCCAACCTAAGTGTATGTAAACTTCCGACTTCAACTGTAGTTCCTGGATGGCAGGAAGCTTGGCCCCAGTGATGTACTGGGCCGTACGCACTACCCTCTGTAGCGCCTTTCGGGTCAGATGCCGAGCGGTTACCATACCATGCGGTGATGCAACCGGTCAGGATGCTCTCGATGGTGCAGCTGTAGAACTTTTATAGGATCTGGGGACCCATGCCAAATCTTTTCAGTCTCCTGAGGGGAAAAAGGTGTTGTCGTGCCCTCTTCACAACTGTCTTGGTGTGTTAGGACCATGATAGTTTGTTGGTGATGTAGACATCACCAACGACCTGCTCCACTATAGCCCCGTCAATGTTAATGGGGCCTGTTCGGCCTGCCTTTCCCTGTAGTCCACGATCAGCTCCTTTGTCTTTATCACATTGAGGGAGAGGTTGTTGTCCTGGCACCACACTGCCAGGTCTCTGACCTCCTCCCTATAGGTTGTCTCATCGTTGTCGGTTAGGGTGTCGTCAGCAAACGTAATGATGGTGTTGGAGTCGTGCTTGCCCACGCAGTCAGGGGTGAACAAGGAGTACAGGAGGGGACTAAGCATGCACCCCTGATGGGCCCCAGTGTTGAGGATCAGCGTAGCAGATGTGTTGTTGCCTACCTACCCTTACCACCTGGGGTCAGCCCGTCAGGAAGTCCAAGATACAGTTGCAGAGG
Source organism: Salmo salar (assembly GCF_905237065.1). Classification (NCBI taxonomy): domain Eukaryota; kingdom Metazoa; phylum Chordata; class Actinopteri; order Salmoniformes; family Salmonidae; genus Salmo; species Salmo salar. Next base: position 98,620,566 of record NC_059450.1, on the reverse strand, counting down.
GAGGTGTTTAGTTCCAGGGTCCTTCGCTAAGTGATGAGCTTTGTGGGCACTATGGTGTTAAACGCATTCTCACATAGGTGTTCCTTTTGTCCAGGTGGGAAAGGGCATTGTGGAGTACGATTGAGATTGTGTCATCTGTGGATCTGTTTGGGCGGTATGAGAATTGGAGTGGGTCTAGGGTATCTGAGAGGATGCTGTTGATGTGAGCCATGACCAGCCTTTCAAAGCACTTCATGGCTACAGAAGTGAGTGCTACGGGGCGGTAATCATCAATGTTACCTTCGCTTCCTTGGGCACAGGTACGTCTGAGAGCTCGTCTGAGGGCATAGCGGGATTTCTTCTAAGCGTCCGGATTAGTGTCCTGCTCCTTGAAAGAGGCTGCTCTAGCCTTTAGCACGATGCGGATGTTGCCTGTAATCCATGGTTTCTGGTTGGGATTTGTACGTACGTTCACTGTGGGGATGACATCATCGATGCACTTATTGATGAAGCCAGTGACTGAGGTGGTGTACTTCTCAATGCCATTGGCTGAATCCCGGAACATATTCTAGTCTGTGCTAGCAAAACAGTTCTGTAGCTTAGCATCCGTGTCATCTGACCACTTCCGTATTGAGCGAGTCACTTGCACTTCCTGCTTTAGTTTTTGCTTGTAAGCAGGAATCAGGAGGATAGAATTATGGTCAGATTTGCCAAATAGAGGGCGAGGGAGTTTCATATGCGTCTCTGTGTGTGGAGATGCATACAAAGCATCCAATGGATTTGGATACGGCTTTAGAGCAGATTTCTGCAGCATTAGTAAAGATTTGATCAATAGACAGTATGTGAAGGATTTAATTCCTGTGCTGTTTGTAACTACCCTGGTAGATCACATACATTATCAAGCATTTCACACACATTATCCAGATACTGACTGTTAGCACTTGGTGATCTATAGCAGCTTCCCACCAGAATGGGCTTTAGGTGAGGCAGATGGACCTGTAGACATATTACTTCAACAGTATTTAACATTAGATCGTCTCTAAGCTTTACAGGAATATACACAGCAACACCCACACAATCCTGTCTCTTCTGCAGATGTTAAAACCATGTCTTGCTACCACTGTATCATCAAAGGTATTATCTAAGTGAGTTTCAGAGATTGTCCGTATATGAATGTCATCTGTTACTAGCAAGTTATCAGTTTCATGAACCTTGTTTCCTTGGCTACATATGTTAACGTGGGCTATTTTTACCACTTTTCTTGGATGTTTGATTGTTGTGATTGTTTCACTGAGCGGTTTATCAGCAGCAGACATGACTGGGATATTTATTTATATTTGAGCCGACAGTGCAGGGTGAGCATCACACAGTGGAAGGACTTCCTACCAGGGCACACCACCTCAGTGCTAACAGCATAACTCTGGTTCATAGGCACATGATTACAGCATACAATAGCTATAGGATTAACAGAGGCATTCGGGGGGGGTTAGAGGGACATACATTAGGTTATTTACGTTACGACTGCCAACGCCCCTGGGACAATGTACATTTACTGTAGCACTAAGACAACTTAGTGACACAATGGTAGGGATTATCTGAGCAGGGCTTGGGTCACTGATAAGTCATTGTCTCAATGCAGCCTTGAAATGTGCGGACATGGAGTCCAGGAGCCAAGACCATCTTGATAAATTAATCTAAGCTTTACCAATAAGAACTAATCCACCAAGCTTTATTATTGTTATAGGCATCAATAAATTGTATAGGCAGCATTTAATTTTTTATTGTTCCTGCATCCTCTAGTATTTTCTTTCTGGAAGTGTGCACATATAAAACAGCTAAGGTTTACCAATAAGAACTAAGCCAAGCTTTTTTCATTTCTACAGGCATCAATACATTGTGTAGGCAGCAGAACCGTTTCTTTGGAGCCATAAGCTTGGCCCGGAACACCATGTTCCAATGTTCCACAGGCAGAATCCTCACCATATCACTTTCCAAGGCCTCAGCCAATCCCTGGCCGCCTCACAGTGCTCGTAATTATGTTGCTTAGCAACCGGTGCTGTGATAGGAGGGAGGTGTGTGTGTGTGTGTGTGTGTGTGTGTGTGTGTGTGTGTGTGTGTGTGTGTGTGTGTGTGTGTGTGTGTGTGTGTGTGTGTGTGTGTGTGTGTGTGTGTGTGTGTGTGTGTGTGTGTGTGAGGAGCGATGAAGTAAACAACTCAGATAAAATGCTCATCAGGAGTCTGATGCCCAAAAGACTGTCAACATAGTGCTGATAGTGATGATAGTAATGATAGTGCTGATAGTGCTGATAGTGCTGATAGTGCTGATAGTGATGATAGTGCCGATAGTGATGATAGTGATGATAGTGATGATGATAGTGCTGATTGTGCTGATAGTGCTGATAGTGCTGATAGTGCTGTTGGTGATGATAGTGCTGATAGTGCTGATAGTGATGATAGTGCTGATAGTGATGATAGTGATGATAGTGATGATGATAGTGCTGATAGTGATGATAGTGCTGATAGTGATGATAGTGATGATAGATAGTGCTGATAGTGCTGATAGTGATGATGATGATGATGATGATAGTGTTGATAGTGCTGATAGTCCTGATAGTGATGATGATAGTGATGATAGTGCTGATAGGGATGATGATAGTGCTGATAATGCTGATAGTGCTGATAGTGCTGATAGTGCTGATAGTGATGATGATAGTGATGATAGTGCTGATAGGGATGATGATAGTGCTGATAGGGATGATAGGGATGATGATAGTGCTGATAGGGATGATGATAGTGATGATAGTGCTGATAGTGCTGATAGTGATGATAGTGCTGATAGTGATGATAGTGCTGATAGTGATGATTGTGCATCTATTAAACACACTTAGCATGCGAAGAATGATGTATATATATATATATATTACTGTGTATGTCCCTTTCTGAATTGTTGAAAATGTCAACAGTTTATTTGCATGATAAATGCATTAAGTTTGGGGTTTTAGGCTGGGTTTCTGTACAGCACTTTGTGATATCAACTGATGTAAGAAGGGCTATATAAATACATTTGATTTGATTAAGTGAAGTGTTTAATGTAGTGAGATACAGTGCCTTCAGAAAGTATTCATACCCCTTGACTTATTCGACATTTTTTTGTGTTACAGTCTGAATTCAAAATTGATTTAATATATTTTTTTGTCACCTATTTACACACGATATCCCTTAATGAAAAAGTGAAAAAATGTTTTTAGAAATTTTTGAAAATGTATTGAAAATGAAATGCCTGTGCTTAGCTCTATTTCATATATTTTTGTCCTAAAACATCTCCCTAGTCGTTGCCGATGACAAGCATACCCATAACATGATGCAGCCACCACCATGCTTGAAAATATGGAGTGGTACTCAGTGACGTGTTGTGTTTGCCCCAAACATAACGCTTTGTATTCTGGACATGAAGTTCATTTCTTTGTAAAATGTTTTGCAGTTTTACTTTAGCGTCTTGTTGCAAACAGGATGCATGTTTTGGATTTTTTTTAAATTCTGTACAGGCTTCCTTCTTTTCACTCTCTCATTTAAATTAGTATTGTGGAGTCACTACAACGTTGTTTTCTCCTATCACAGCCATTCAACTCTGTAACTGTTTTAAAGGTCACCCTTCCCTGAGTGGTTTCCTTCCTCTCCGGTAACTGAGTTAGGAAGGACACCTGCATCTGGGTGTATTGATGCAGCATCCAAAGTATAATTTATAACTTCATCATACTGAAAGGGTTATTCAATGTCTGCTTTTTTAAAATGTTTTATGCATCTATCAATAAGTGCCCTTCTTTGCAGAGGCATTGGAAAACCTCCCTGGTCTTTGTGGTTGAATCTGTTTGAAATTCACTGCTCGACTGAGGGACCTTACAGATAATTGTATGTGTGGGGTACAGAGATGAGGTAGTCATTCAAAAATCATGTTAAACACTAATATTGCACAAAGAGTGAGTCCATGCAATTTATTATGTGACTTGTTAAGTACATTTTTACTCCTGAACATATTTAGGCTTGTCATAACAAAGGGATTGAATACTTATTGACTCAAAACAATTTCAGCTTTTCATTTTTAATTAATTTGTTAAAAAAAAAATGTAAAAAAAACATAAGTCCATGTTGACATTATGGGGTATTGTGTTTTATTGTGTTTTTATTGTGACACAAAATCTCAATTTAATCAAATTAAAATGAATGCTGAAACACAACAACATGTTGAATAAGTGAACGGTTGTGAATACTCTCTGAAGGCTCTGTACGTCCCCTGAGTGTTGTGTTTGGTAGCGTACAGTATGTGTTACTGTAGACACCCTTGCTATGGTAGCTCTGTTCATTACTGTACAGGTACAGTAGCTAGTCTTTGCGTGAGGTTCCTGTGAAAGGTGAATATCTCTGATTCAAGAGAAGTCATGTCTTTATTATCTTTGGTAAAAAATAATCAGATAAAATGAAACAGTAGAAAAACAAAAAGAAAGCGTCACATTGTGGAAAAGAAGCCGTTTGGAAACGATTCCAAGACCATCTTTCAGTGTGGAATGTTTGTTCTGCGTTGTGTACGATTTTTTTACATTATTCTGGTGTAAGGATTTGTCTTAAATAGCACCCTATTCCCTTAGTGGTGCACTACTTTCAACAGGTAGTCAAAGGTAGTGCAGGATAGGGTGCCACTTATGACGATTTCCCTCTGTAAAGGAAAGGCTGGAGGGATCATTTAGTCTCCAGCTTCTGTCCAAACTGCTTGATGGTGTCGGTTGCCTTGTCTGCTGCCGTTCCGATGACCACATGTGTCTGTCGGCTGGCCTCTGTGGCCGCTAGAGAGAAAGAGACAGACAGAGAGACAGACAGAGAGACAGACAGAGAGAGACAGACAGAGAGAGACAGACAGAGAGAGACAGACAGAGAGAGAGAGACAGAGAGAGACAGAGAGAGAGAGAGACAGAGAGAGACAGACAGAGAGAGACAGACAGAGAGAGAGACAAAGAGAGACAGAGACACAGACGGAGAGAGAGACAGAGAGAGAGAGAATCAGACATTTGTGTCCTCGCGCGCGCGTGTGTGTGTGTGTGTGTGTGTGTGTGTGTGTGTGTGTGTGTGTGTGTGTGTGTGTGTGTGTGTGTGTGTACTGTACCTATGTCGGTTGTTTCCTTGGAGGACTCTGCCACCTGCTGTACAGTTTCCTGAGCTGCCTGGACTGAACACAACACAGTAACTATGTTATAACAGGTTATGACAAGTGCTGTCAGCTGTCATGACATGACAGGTTATGACTGTTTTAAGCAGTTATGCCGGTATGTTTCAAACAGTGTTACTCAACATTCTCCTTCAACAAGACTGAACATTAGCTAGGGGTTTAGTGAAATAATTATTGTTCTTTCCACTCAGAATAGAAATTTCACACCCTGCTGTATCAAGTTGGATTTTCACAGACTGCTGTATCAAGTAGGATTTTCACAGACTGCTGTATCAAGTACAATTTTCACAGACTGCTGTATCAAGTAGAATTTTCAGACTGCTGTATCAAGTAGGATTTTCACAGACTGCTGTATCAAGTGGAATTTTCTATCTCAGGAGGAATGATATACAAAATAAATCCTTCACAGATTAAAAGATAGATGATTTCAAGACTTTATAAGGCAATTATAACGTAATGTTTTTTTGTATTCACTGACTTGAGACAGAGATAATGAATATCATCCAGACAACCTGTTGAACTTTAGAGGTTATGACGAGAGATCTATTTCCTGGGTCACCCAGTTCGAAACATCAAGCAAATCGATCAAGTTAACGAGGTAACTGTTCAATGGTATTTATCTAATTTCCTGCACAGCAGAAGGAGATAGTTGACATCCCTTAAAGTTAAGTTCTCCGACACCGTCTAACGAAGCTAACAGCTCTAGTGTCACACCATTACCTGCATGCTCTGTGACTCCCTTGGCTGCTGATTGAGTGGAGCCTTTCAGACCTTCAAAAGATTTCTTAAAAGAGGCCATGATGTTTTTCTATCTCTGTCTCTCTGGTCCTCTGTCCTCTGTCTCCTTGGAGGCACTGGTCCTCTGGTTCTGGTCCGGACAGCAGCAGTGGTATAGTAGAGCGGGTTAGAGAGGGGCAGTACAGAGAGCAATGGTGCAGAGAGGGGGAGGTTTAATACCCTCTGTTAGTGGCCTGGGGCGACTGAATGTTCCGGTTGGATTAACCAGACTAAACCTCACTACACAGCCTAGATTACACAGGCATCCCAGCTATGGCAGGGCCCACCTCAGCAGATTCTAAACACTCTGTTGGTCCAGAGTCACACCATACAGAAAAGGAGAAAGGGATGGAGAGACAAAGATTGTGTATGAGAGAGACTGACTGACACGACAGACAGACGGATGGGGAGACAGACAGGCAGGCAGGCAGGCAGGCAGGCAGGCAGGCAGGCAGGCAGACAGACAGACAGACAGACAGACAGACAGACAGACAGACAGACAGACAGACAGACAGACAGACAGACAGACAGACAGACAGACAGACAGACAGACAGACAGACAGTGTGTGTGTTTCAGAAGGTCTGTAGTAAACTTCCTGGTTTGAACATTCTAATGAACAACCAACACTTGGTTTCTTTTTTCTCACTTTTTTATTTACAGAAGGTGTGTTAGTTTGTCTGCTTTGACACATAAACCTTTATATTGACAAGTCCTGCACTTTAAAGCACATATTGATCTGACAACCATTATGATTTCAAGACGTAATATACTGACTTTAACTTGTTAAAATCTTCAGTACACACAAACACACAAACACACAAACATGTAGTTTGTCCATTTCTAACAGATAGTTCCACCGGAATGATTTCACAAGCAACTATAAAGAGACAATGTATAAAACTCTTACTTGAAAAACATTAAATAAATAAAAACTTGCTCCAAAAGTAAATTCAAAAGAGAACCCACAAACAGGCATTGTACACACTTAGAGAATATTATTGGTAGTAGTCATATCTGTTTGCAACCAGATTTATAGTTTTCTTCTGCTCCCAACGTTGTTGTTGGAAGATGAGAAAAATACACCTTTTATTATCTCACATTTATAAATACAGAAACACACAGTCACAAGCATAGAAATAGAGTCCAATCTTGAATGGGGAGGCCTGTTCTATGGATTGTATTTCTATGGTCACAAGCCATAGGCCTGGTTTCGGGGTCTCGTTCCATTGGGAGGGAATCAATGAAACGAGACTCGAGACAGCTGGCGGCTTCTACACTTCAAGAAACAACTACACATTACAGCAGTAACATGACATTTACAATATAGCATCGATTATCATAAAAGATTCATCTTTATGAAGAAGGAACAACATTTTTCTCAGGTGGAATTCTTGTTTGTAGGATTTTGTCCTTTTTTTTGCAACAGGATTAGATTTGTATTGTTGTAGTAGTTTCAGCATTTGTCCTTTTTATTTGAATAAATGTCGGTATTGTGCTGCTGGTTGGATGGAGATTTGGATTGATGATTTTATGCTTCTTGTTCGTAGTCCTGGGCCTGCTCCTTGGAGAGAAGAGAGAGAGACAGAGCTCAGAGAGAGGGAGACAGTATTGAAATAGAGACAGAGCTCAGAGAGAGGGAGACAGTATTTAAATAGAGAAAGAGCTCAGAGAGAGGGAGACAGTATTTAAATAGAGGAGAGAGAGACAGAGAGAGGGAGACAGTATTTAAATAGAGAGGAGAGACAGAGCTCAGAGAGAGGGAAACAGTATTTTAATAGAGAGGAGAGAGAGACAGAGAGAGGGAGACAGTATTAAATAGAGGAGAGAGAGACAGAGAGAGGGAGACAGTATTTAAATAGAGGAGAGCAAGACAGAGAGAGTGTCTGAGTCCCTATTCCCTTTATAGAGAGGCAGTGTCTGAGTCCCTATTCCCTTTATAGAGAGCCAGTGTCTGTGTCCCTATTCCCTTTATAGAGAGGCAGTGTCTATGTCCCTATAGAGAGCCAGTGTCTGTGTCCCTATTCCCTTTATAGAGAGCCAGTGTCTGAGTCCCTATTCCCTTTATAGAGAGGCAGTGTCTGAGTCCCTATTCCTTTTAGAGAGGGAGCCAGTGTCTGTGTCCCTATTCCCTTTAAAGAGAGCCAGTGTCTGTGTCCCTATTCCCTTAATAGAGAGCCAGTGTCTATGTCCCTATTCCCTTTATAGAGAGGCAGTGTCTGAGTCCCTATTCCCTTTATAGAGAGCCAGTGTCTGAGTCCCTATTCCCTTTATAGAGAGCCAGTGTCTGAGTCCCTATTCCCTTTATAGAGAGGCAGTGTCTGAGTCCCTATTCCCTTTATAGAGAGCCAGTGTCTGTGTCCCTATTCCCTTTATAGAGAGGCAGAGTCTATGTCCCTATAGAGAGCCAGTGTCTGAGTCCCTATTCCCTTTATAGAGAGCCAGTGTCTGAGTCCCTATTCCCTTTATAGAGAGCCAGTGTCTGTGTCCCTATTCCCTTTATAGAGAGCCAGTGTCTGAGTCCCTATTCCCTTTATAGAGAGGCAGTGTCTGAGTCCCTATTCCCGTTATAGAGAGCCAGTGTCTGAGTCCCTATTCCATTTATAGAGAGCCAGTGTCTGAGTCCCTATTCCCTTTATAGGGAGGCAGTGTCTGAGTCTCTATTCCCTTTATAGAGAGGCAGTGTCTGAGTCCCTATTCCCGTTATAGAGAGCCAGTGTCTGAGTCCCTATTCCATTTATAGAGAGCCAGTGTCTGAGTCCCTATTCCCTTTATAGGGAGGCAGTGTCTGAGTCTCTATTCCCTTTATAGAGAGGCAGTGTCTGAGTCCCTATTCCCGTTATAGAGAGCCAGTGTCTGAGTCCCTATTCCATTTATTGAGAGCCAGTGTCTGAGTCCCTATTCCCTTTATAGAGAGGCAGGGTCTGAGTCCCTATTCCCTTATAGAAAGCCAGTGTCTGTGTCCCCATTCCCTTTATAGAGAGGCAGTGTCTATGTCCCTATAGAGAGCCAGTGTCTGTGTCCCTATACCCTTTATAGAGAGGCAGTGTCTATGTCCGTATAGAGCCAGTGTCTGAGTCCCTATTCCATTTACAGAGAGGCAGTGTCTGAGTCCCTATTCCCTTTATAGAGAGCCAGTGTCTGTGTCCCTATTCCCTTTATAGAGAGGCAGTGTCTGAGTCCCTATTCCCTTTATAGAGAGCCAGTGTCTGTGTCCCTATTCCCTTTACAGAGAGGCAGTGTCTGAGTCCCTATTCGCTTTATAGAGAGGCAGTTTCTGAGTCTCTATTCCCTTTATAGAGAGCCAGTGTCTGTGTCCCTATTCCCTTTATAGAGAGGCAGTGTCTATGTACCTATAGAGAGCAAGTGTCTGTGTTCCTATTCCCTTTATAGAGTGCCAGTATCTGTGTCCCTATTCCCTTTACAGAGAGGCAGTGTCTGAGTCCCTATTCGCTTTATAGAGAGGCAGTTTCTGAGTCTCTATTCCCTTTATAGAGAGCCAGTGTCTGAGTCACTATTCCCTTTATAGAGAGGCAGTGTCTGAGTCCCTATTCCTTTTAGAGAGGGAGCCAGTGTCTGTGTCCCTATTCCCTTTATAGAGAGCCAGTGTCTGAGTCCCTATTCCCTTTATAGAGAGCCAGTGTCTGAGTCAATATTCCCTTTATAGAGAGGTAGTGTCTTTGTCTCTATTCTCTTTATAGAGAGGCAGTGTCTGAGTCCCTATTCCCTTTATAGAGGCAGTGTCTGAGTCCCTATTCCCGTTATAGGGAGCCAGTGTCTGAGTCCCTATTCCATTTATAGAGAGCCAGTGTCTGAGTCCCTATTCCCTTTATAGGGAGGCAGTGTCTGAGTCTCTATTCCCTTTATAGAGAGGCAGTGTCTATGTCCCTATAGAGAGCAAGTGTCTGTGTCCCTATTCCCTTTATAGAGAGCCAGTATCTGTGTCCCTATTCCCTTTACAGAGAGGCAGTGTCTGAGTCCCTATTCGCTTTATAGAGAGGCAGTTTCTGAGTCTCTATTCCCTTTATAGAGAGCCAGTGTCTGAGTCCCTATTCCCTTTATAGAGAGGCAGTGTCTGTGTCCCTATTCCCTTTAAAGAGAGCCAGTGTCTGTGTCCCTATTCCCTTAATAGAGAGCCAGTGTCTATGTCCCTATTCCCTTTATAGAGAGGCAGTGTCTGAGTCCCTATTCCCTTTATAGAGAGCCAGTGTCTGAGTCCCTATTCCCTTTATAGAGAGCCAGTGTCTGAGTCCCTATTCCCTTTATAGAGAGGCAGTGTCTGTGTCCCTATTCCCTTTATAGAGAGGCAGAGTCTATGTCCCTATAGAGAGCCAGTGTCTGAGTCCCTATTCCCTTTATAGAGAGCCAGTGTCTGAGTCAATATTCCCTTTATAGAGAGGTAGTGTCTTTGTCTCTATTCTCTTTATAGAGAGGCAGTGTCTGAGTCCCTATTCCCGTTATAGAGAGCCAGTGTCTGAGTCCCTATTCCATTTATAGAGAGCCAGTGTCTGAGTCCCTATTCCCTTTATAGGGAGGCAGTGTCTGAGTCTCTATTCCCTTTATAGAGAGGCAGTGTCTGAGTCCCTATTCCTTTTATAGAGAGCCAGTGTCTGAGTCCCTATTCCCTTTATAGAGAGCCAGTGTCTATGTCCCTATTCCCCTTATAGAGAGCCAGTGTCTGTGTCCCTATTCCTTTTATAGAGAGGCAGTGTCTGAGTCCCTATTTCCTTTATAGAGAGACAGTGTCTATGTCCCTATTCCCTTTATAGAGAGCCAGTGTCTGTGTCCCTATTCCCTCTATAGAGAGCCAGTGTCTGTGTCCCTATTCCCTTTATAGAGAGCCAGTGTCTGTGTCCCTATTCCCTTTATAGAGAGGCAGTGTCTGAGTCCCTATTCCCTTTATAGAGAGGTAGTGTCTGAGTCCCTATAGAGAGGCAGTGTCTGAGTCCCTATTCCCTTTATAGAGAGGCAGTGTCTGAGTCCCTATTCCCTTTAAAGATAGGCAGTGTCTGAGTCCCTATTCCCTTTATAGAGGCAGTGTCTGTGTCCCTATAGAGAGGCAGTGTCTGAGTCCCTATTCCCTTTATAGAGAGGCAGTGTCTGAGTCCCTATTCCCTTTATAGAGAGCCAGTGTCTCTGTCCCTATTCCCTTTATAGAGAGGCAGTGTCTCTACAGAGAGCCAGTGTCTGTGTCCCTATTCCCTTTATAGAGAGCCAGTGTCTGAGTCCCTATTCCATTTATAGAGAGGCAGTGTCTGAGTCCCTTTTCCCTTTATAGAGAGCCAGTGTCTGAGTCCCTATTCCCTTTATAGAGAGCGAGTGTCTGTGTCCCTATAGAGAGCCAGTGTCTATGTCCCTATTCCCTTTATAGAGAGCCAGTGTCTGTGTCCCTATTCCCTTTATAGAGAGGCAGAGTCTATGTCCCTATAGAGAGCCAGTGTCTGAGTCCCTATTCCCTTTATAGAGAGCAAGTGTCTGAGTCAATATTCCCTTTATAGAGAGGTAGTGTCTTTGTCTCTATTCTCTTTATAGAGAGGCAGTGTCTGAGTCCCTATTCCCTTTATAGAGAGGCAGTGTCTGAGTCCCTATTCCCGTTATAGAGAGCCAGTGTCTGAGTCCCTATTCCATTTATAGAGAGCCAGTGTCTGAGTCCCTATTCCCTTTATAGGGAGGCAGTGTCTGAGTCTCTATTCCCTTTATAGAGAGGCAGTGTCTGAGTCCCTATTCCTTTTATAGAGAGCCAGTGTCTGAGTCCCTATTCCCTTTATAGAGAGCCAGTGTCTATGTCCCTATTCCCCTTATAGAGAGCCAGTGTCTGTGTCCCTATTCCTTTTATAGAGAGGCAGTGTCTGAGTCCCTATTTCCTTTATAGAGAGAGTGTCTATGTCCCTATTCCCTTTATAGAGAGCCAGTGTCTGTGTCCCTATTCCCTCTATAGAGAGCCAGTGTCTGTGTCCCTATTCCCTTTATAGAGAGCCAGTGTCTGTGTCCCTATTCCCTTTATAGAGAGGCAGTGTCTGAGTCCCTATTCCCTTTATAGAGAGGCAGTGTCTGAGTCCCTATAGAGAGGCAGTGTCTGAGTCCCTATTCCCTTTATAGAGAGGCAGTGTCTGAGTCCCTATTCCCTTTAAAGAGAGGCAGTGTCTGAGTCCCTATTCCCTTTATAGAGGCAGTGTCTGTGTCCCTATAGAGAGGCAGTGTCTGAGTCCCTATTCCCTTTATACAGAGGCAGTGTCTGAGTCCCTATTCCCTTTATAGAGAGGCAGTGTCTGAGTCCCTATTCCTTTTAGAGAGGGAGCCAGTGTCTGTGTCTCTATTCCCTTTAAAGAGAGCCAGTGTCTGTGTCCCTATTCCCTTTATAGAGAGCCAGTGTCTATGTCCATATTCCCTTTATAGAGAGGCAGTGTCTGAGTCCCTATTCCCTTTATAGAGAGCCAGTGTCTCTGTCCCTATTCCCTTTATAGAGAGGCAGTGTCTATGTCCCTACAGAGAGCCAGTGTCTGTGTCCCTATTCCCTTTATAGAGAGCCAGTGTCTGAGTCCCTATTCCATTTACAGAGAGGCAGTGTCTGAGTCCCTATTCCCTTTATAGAGAGCCAGTGTCTGAGTCCCTATTCCCTTTATAGAGAGCGAGTGTCTGTGTCCCTATAGAGAGCCAGTGTCTATGTCCCTATTCCCTTTATAGAGAGGCAGTGTCTGTGTCCCTATTCCCTTTATAGAGAGCCAGTGTCTGTGTCCCTATTCCCTTTATAGAGAGCCAGTGTCTGAGTCCCTATTCCCTTTAAAGAGAGGCAGTGTCCGTGTCCATATTCCCTTTATAGAGAGGCAGTGTCTGAGTCCCTATTCCCGTTATAGAGAGCCAGTGTCTGAGTCCCTATTCCATTTATAGAGAGGCAGTGTCTATGTCCCTATAGAGAGCAAGTGTCTGTGTCCCTATTCCCTTTATAGAGAGCCAGTATCTGTGTCCCTATTCCCTTTACAGAGAGGCAGTGTCTGAGTCCCTATTCGCTTTATAGAGAGGCAGTTTCTGAGTCTCTATTCCCTTTATAGAGAGCCAGTGTCTGAGTCCCTATTCCCTTTATAGAGAGCGAGTGTCTGTGTCCCTATAGAGAGCCAGTGTCTATGTCCCTATTCCCTTTATAGAGAGCATGTGTCTGTGTCCCTATTCCCTTTATAGAGAGGCAGTGTCTGTGTCCCTATTCCCTCTATAGAGAGCCAGTGTCTGTTTCCCTATTCCCTTTATAGAGAGCCAGTGTCTATGTCCCGATTCCCTCTATAGAGAGCCAGTGTCTGTGTCCCTATTCCCTCTATAGAGAGCCAGTGTCTGTGTCCCTATTCCCTTTATAGAGAGCCAGTGTCTGAGTCCCTATTCCCTTTAAAGAGAGGCAGTGTCCGTGTCCATATTCCCTTTATAGAGAGGCAGTGTCTGAGTCCCTATTCCCGTTATAGAGAGCCAGTGTCTGAGTCCCTATTCCATTTATAGAGAGGCAGTGTCTATGTCCCTATAGAGAGCAAGTGTCTGAGTCCCTATTCCCTTTAAAGAGAGGCAGTGTCCGTGTCCATATTCCCTTTATAGAGAGCCAGTATCTGTGTCCCTATTCCCTTTACAGAGAGGCAGTGGCTGAGTCCCTATTCACTTTATAGAGATGCAGTTTCTGAGTCTCTATTCCCTTTATAGAGAGCCAGTGTCTGAGTCCCTATTCCCTTTATAGAGAGGCAGTGTCTGAGTCCCTATTCCTTTTAGAGAGGGAGCCAGTGTCTGTGTCCCTATTCCCTTTATAGAGAGCCAGTGTCTGAGTCCCTATTCCCTTTATAGAGAGCCAGTGTCTGAGTCCCTATTCCCTTTATAGAGAGCCAGTGTCTGAGTCAATATTCCCTTTATAGAGAGGTAGTGTCTTTGTCTCTATTCTCTTTATAGAGAGGCAGTGTCTGAGTCCCTATTCCCTTTATAGAGGCAGTGTCTGAGTCCCTATTCCCGTTATAGAGAGCCAGTGTCTGAGTCCCTATTCCATTTATAGAGAGCCAGTGTCTGAGTCCCTATTCCCTTTATAGGGAGGCAGTGTCTGAGTCTCTATTCCCTTTATAGAGAGGCAGTGTCTGAGTCCCTATTCCTTTTATAGAGAGCCAGTGTCTGAGTCCCTATTCCCTTTATAGAGAGCCAGTGTCTATGTCCCTATTCCCCTTATAGAGAGCCAGTGTCTGTGTCCCTATTCCCTTTATAGAGAGGCAGTGTCTGAGTCCCTATTTCCTTTATAGAGAGACAGTGTCTGTGTCCCTATTCCCTTTATAGAGAGGCAGTGTCTGTGTCCCTATTCCCTCTATAGAGAGCCAGTGTCTGTGTCCCTATTCCCTTTATAGAGAGCCAGTGTCTGTGTCCCTATTCCCTTTACAGAGAGGCAGTCTCTGAGTCCCCATTCCCTTCATAGAGAGGCAGTGTCTGAGTCCCTATAGAGAGGCAGTGTCTGAGTCCCTATTCCCTTTATAGAGAGGCAGTGTCTGAGTCCCTATTCCCTTTAAAGAGAGGCAGTGTCTGAGTCCCTATTCCCTTTATACAGAGGCAGTGTCTGAGTCCCTATTCCCTTTATAGAGAGGCAGTGTCTGAGTCCCTATTCATTTTAGAGAGGGAGCCAGTGTCTGTGTCCCTATTCCCTTTAAAGAGAGCCAGTGTCTGTGTCCCTATTCCCTTTATAGAGAGCCAGTGTCTCTGTCCCTATTCCCTTTATAGAGAGGCAGTGTCTATGTCCCTACAGAGAGCCAGTGTCTGTGTCCCTATTCCCTTTATAGAGAGCCAGTGTCTGAGTCCCTATTCCATTTACAGAGAGGCAGTGTCTGAGTCCCTATTCCCTTTATAGAGAGCCAGTGTCTGAGTCCCTATTCCCTTTATAGAGAGCGAGTGTCTGTGTCCCTATAGAGAGCCAGTGTCTATGTCCCTATTCCCTTTATAGAGAGCCAGTGTCTGTGTCCCTATTCCCTTTATAGAGAGGCAGTGTCTGTGTCCCTATTCCCTCTATAGAGAGCCAGTGTCTGTGTCCCTATTCCCTTTATAGAGAGCCAGTGTCTATGTCCCTATTCCCTCTATAGAGAGCCAGTGTCTGTGTCCCTATTCCCTCTATAGAGAGCCAGTGTCTGTGTCCCTATTCCCTTTATAGAGAGCCAGTGTCTGAGTACCTATTCCCTTTAAAGAGAGGCAGTGTCCGTGTCCATATTCCCTTTATAGAGAGGCAGTGTCTGAGTCCCTATTCCCGTTATAGAGAGCCAGTGTCTGAGTCCCTATTCCATTTATAGAGAGCCAGTTTCTGAGTCCCTATTCCCTTTATAGAGAGGCAGTGTCTGAGTCCCTATTCCCGTTATAGAGAGCCAGTGTCTGTGTCCCTATTCCCTTTATAGAGAGGCAGTGTCTATGTCCCTATAGAGAGCCAGTGTCTGAGTCCCTATTCCCTTTATAGAGAGCCAGTGTCTGAGTCAATATTCCTTTTATAGAGAGGTAGTGTCTTTGTCTCTATTCTCTTTATAGAGAGGCAGTGTCTGAGTCCCTATTCCCTTTATAGAGAGGCAGTGTCTGAGTCCCTATTCCCGTTATAGAGAGCCAGTGTCTGAGTCCCTATTCCATTTATAGAGAGCCAGTGTCTGAGTCCCTATTCCCTTTATAGGGAGGCAGTGTCTGAGTCTCTATTCCCTTTATAGAGAGGCAGTGTCTGAGTCCCTATTCCCGTTATAGAGAGCCAGTGTCTGAGTCCCTATTCCATTTATTGAGAGCCAGTGTCTGAGTCCCTATTCCCTTTATAGAGAGGCAGGGTCTGAGTCCCTATTCCCTTAGAGAAAGCCAGTGTCTGTGTCCCCATTCCCTTTATAGAGAGGCAGTGTCTATGTCCCTATAGAGAGCCAGTGTCTGTGTCCCTATACCCTTTATAGAGAGGCAGTGTCTATGTCCCTATAGAGCCAGTGTCTGAGTCCCTATTCCATTTACAGAGAGGCAGTGTCTGAGTCCCTATTCCCTTTATAGAGAGCCAGTGTCTGTGTCCCTATTCCCTTTACAGAGAGGCAGTGTCTGAGTCCCTATTCGCTTTATAGAGAGGCAGTTTCTGAGTCTCTATTCCCTTTATAGAGAGCCAGTGTCTGTGTCCCTATTCCCTTTATAGAGAGGCAGTGTCTATTTCCCTATAGAGAGCAAGTGTCTGTGTCCCTATTCCCTTTATAGAGAGCCAGTGTCTGAGTCCCTATTCCCTTTATAGAGGGGCAGTGTCTGAGTCCCTATTCCTTTTAGAGAGGGAGCAAGTGTCTGTGTCCCTATTCCCTTTATAGAGAGCCAGTGTCTATGTCCCTATTCCCTTTACAGAGAGGCATTGTCTGAGTCCCTATTCCCTTTACAGAGAGCCAGTGTCTAAGTCCCTATTCCCTTTATTGAGAGCCAGTGTCAGAGTCCCTATTCCTTTTATAGAGAGCCAGTGTCTGAGTCCCTATTCCTTTTATAGAGAGCCAGTGTCTGAGTCCCTATTCCTTTTATAGAGAGCCAGTGTCTGAGTCCCTATTCCCTTTATAGAGAGCCAGTGTCTATGTCCCTATTCCCCTTATAGAGAGCCAGTGTCTGTGTCCCTATTCCTTTTATAGAGAGGCAGTGTCTGAGTCCCTATTTCCTTTATAGAGAGACAGTGTCTATGTCCCTATTCCCTTTATAGAGAGCCAGTGTCAGTGTCCCTATTCCCTCTATAGAGAGCCAGTGTCTGTGTCCCTATTCCCTTTATAGAGAGCCAGTGTCAATGTCCCTATTCCCTTTATAGAGAGGCAGTGTCTGAGTGCCTATTCCCTTTATAGAGAGGCAGTGTCTGAGTCCCTATAGAGAGGCAGTGTCTGAGTCCCTATTCCCTTTATAGAGAGGCAGTGTCTGAGTCCCTATTCCCTTTAAAGAGAGGCAGTGTCTGAGTCGCTATTCCCTTTATAGAGGCAGTGTCTGTGTCCCTATAGAGAGGCAGTGTCTGAGTCCCTATTCCCTTTATACAGAGGCAGTGTCTGAGTCCCTATTCCCTTCATAGAGAGGCAGTGTCTGAGTCCCTATTCCTTTTAGAGAGGGAGCCAGTGTCTGTGTCCCTATTCCCTTTATAGAGAGCAAGTGTCTATGTCCCTATTCCCTTTTTAGAGAGGCAGTGTCTGAGTCCCTATGCCCTTTATAGAGAGCCAGTGTCTCTGTCCCTATTCCCTTTATAGAGAGGCAGTGTCTATGTCCCTACAGAGAGCCAGTGTCTGTGTCCCTATTCCATTATAGAGAGGCAGTGTCTGAGTCCCTATTCCCTTTATAGAGAGCCAGTGTCTGAGTCCCTATTCCCTTTATAGAGAGCGAGTGTCTGTGTCCCTATAGAGAAGCAGTGTCTGTGTCCCTATTCCCTTTATAGAGAGGCAGTGTATGAATCCCTATTCCCTTTATAGAGAGGCAGTGTCTGAGTCCCTATTCCCCTTATAGAGAGCCAGTGTCTGAGTCCCTGTTCCTTTAATAGAGAGCCAGTGTCTGAGTCCCTATTCCCTTTATAGAGAGCCAGTGTCTATGTCCCTATTCCCTTTATAGAGAGCCAGTGTCTGTGTCCCTATTCCCTTTATAGAGAGGCAGTGTCTGTGTCCCTATTCCCTCTATAGAGAGCCAGTGTCTGTGTCCCTATTCCCTTTATAGAGAGCCAGTGTCTATGTCCCTATTCCCTCTATAGAGAGCCAGTGTCTGTGTCCCTATTCTCTCTATAGAGAGCCAGTGTCTGTGTCCCTATTCCATTTATAGAGAGCCAGTGTCTGAGTCCCTATTCCCTTTAAAGAGAGGCAGTGTCTGTGTCCCTATTCCCTTTATAGAGAGGCAGTGTCTGAGTCCCTATTCCCGTTATAGAGAGCCAGTGTCTGAGTCCCTATTCCATTTATAGAGAGCCAGTTTCTGAGTCCCTATTCCCTTTATAGAGAGGCAGTGTCTGAGTCCCTATTCCCGTTATAGAGAGCCAGTGTCTGAGTCCCTATTCCATTTATAGAGAGCCAGTCTCTGAGTCCCTATTCCCTTTATAGAGAGGCAGGGTCTGAGTCCCTATTCCCTTATAGAAAGCCAGTGTCTGTGTCCCCATTCCCTTTATAGAGAGGCAGTGTCTATGTCCCTATAGAGAGCCAGTGTCTGTGTCCCTATTCCCTTTATAGAGAGGCAGTGTCTATGTCCCTATAGAGCCAGTGTCTGAGTCCCTATTCCCTTTACAGAGAGGCAGTGTCTGAGTCCCTATCCCCTTTATAGAGAGCCAGTGACTGTGTCCCTATTCCCATTATAGAGAGGCAGTGTCTGAGTCCCTATTCGCTTTATAGAGAGGCAGTTTATGAGTCTCTATTCCCTTTATAGAGAGCCAGTGTCTGTGTCCCTATTCCCTTTATAGAGAGGCAGTGTCTATGTCACTATAGAGAGCGAGTGTCTATGTCCCTATTCCCTTTATAGAGAGCCAGTGTCTGAGTCCCTGTTCCTTTTATAGAGAGCCAGTGTCTGAGTCCCTATTCCCTTTATAGAGAGGCAGTGTCTATGTCCCTATAGAGAGCAAGTGTCTGTGTCCCTATTCCCTTTATAGAGAGCCAGTATCTGAGTCGATGTTCCTTTTATAGAGAGCCAGTGTCTGAGTCCCTATTCCCTTTATAGAGAGCCAGTGTCTATGTCCCTATTCCCTTTAAAGAGAGCCAGTGTATGTGTCCCTATTCCCTTTATAGAGAGGCAGTGTCTATGTCTCTATAGAGCCAGTGTCTGAGTCCCTATTCCCTTTACAGAGAGGCAGTGTCTGAGTCACTATCCCCTTTATAGAGAGCCAGTGACTGTGTCCCTATTCCCATAATAGAGAGGCAGTGTCTGAGTCCCTATTCCCGTTATATAGAGCCAGTGTCTGTGTCCCTATTCCCTTTATAGCGAGGCAGTGTCTGTGTCCCTATTCCCTTTATAGAGAGGCAGTGTCTGAGTCCCTATTCCCTTTATAGAGAGGCAGTGTCTGAGTCCCTATTCCCTTTATAGAGAGGCAGTGTCTGTGTCCCTATTCCCTTCATAGAGAGCCAGTGTCTGTGTCCCTATTCCCTTTATAGAGAGGCAGTGTCTGAGTCTCTATTTTCCTTTTATAGAGAGGCAGAGTCTGTGTCCATATTCCCTTTAGAGAGAGGCAGTGTCTGAGACCCTATTCCCTTTATAGAGAGGCAGTGTCTGTGTCCCTATAGAGAGGCAGTGTCTATGTCCCTATTCCCTTTATAGAGACGCAGTGTCTGAGTCCTTATTGCCTTTATAGAGAGGAAGTGTCTGAGTCCCTATTCCCTTTATAGAGAGCGAGTGTCTGTGTCCCTATAGAGAAGCAGTGTCTGTGTCCCTATTCCCTTTATAGAGAGGCAGTGTCTGAGTCCCTATTCCCTTTATAGAGAGGCAGTGTCTGAGTCCCTATTCCCTTTATAGAGAGGCAGTGTCTGAGTCCCTATTCCCCTTATAGAGTTCCAGTGTGTGAGTCCCTGTTCCTTTAATAGAGAGCCAGTGTCTGAGTCCCTATTCCCTTTATAGAGAGCCAGTGTCTATGTCCCTCTTCCCTTTATAGAGAGCCAGTGTCTGTGTCCCTATTCCCTTTATAGAGAGGCAGTGTCTGTGTCCCTATTCCCTCTGTAGAGAGCCAGTGTCTGTGTCCCTATTCCCTTTATAGAGAGCCAGTGTCTATGTCCCTATTCCCTCTATAGAGAGCCAGTGTCTGTGTCCCTATTCCCTCTATAGAGAGCCAGTGTCTGTGTCCCTATTCCCTTTATAGAGAGCCAGTGTCTGAGTCCCTATTCCCTTTAAAGAGAGGCAGTGTCCGTGTCCCTATTCCCTTTATAGAGAGGCAGGGTCTGAGTCCCTATTCCCGTTATAGAGAGCCAGTGTCTGTGTCCCTATTCCATTTATAGAGGCAGTGTCTATGTCCCTATAGAGAGCCAGTGTCTGTGTCCCTATTCCCTTTATAGAGAGGCAGTGTCTGTGTCCCTATAGAGCCAGTGTCTGAGTCCCTATTCCCTTTACAGAGAGGCAGTGTCTGAGTCCCTATTCCCTTTATAGAGAGCCAGTGACTGTGTCCCTATTCCCATTATAGAGAGGCAGTGTCTGAGTCCCTATTCGCTTTATAGAGAGGCAGTTTATGAGTCTCTATTCCCTTTATAGAGAGCCAGTGTCTGAGTCCCTATTCCCTTTATAGAGAGGCAGTGTCTATGTCCCTATAGAGAGCAAGTGTCTGTGTCCCTATTCCCTTTATAGAGAGCCAGTATCTGAGTCGATGTTCCTTTTATAGAGAGCCAGTGTCTGAGTCCCTATTCCCTTTATAGAGAGGCAGTGTCTATGTCTCTATAGAGCCAGTGTCTGAGTCCCTATTCCCTTTACAGAGAGGCAGTGTCTGAGTCCCTATTCCCTTTACAGAGAGGCAGTGTCTGAGTCACTATCCCCTTTATAGAGAGCCAGTCACTGTGTCCCTATTCCCATAATAGAGAGGCAGTGTCTGAGTCCCTATTCCCGTTATATAGAGCCAGTGTCTGAGGCCCTATTCCCTTTATAGAGAGGCAGTGTCTGAGTCCCTATTCCCTTTATAGAGAGGCAGTGTCTGTGTCCCTATTCCCTTCATAGAGAGCCAGTGTCTGTGTCCCTATTCCCTTTATAGAGAGCCAGTGTCTGTGTCCCTATTCCCTTTATAGAGAGGCAGTGTCTGAGTCTCTATTTCCCTTTTATAGAGAGGCAGAGTCTGTGTCCATATTCCCTTTATAGAGAGGCAGTGTCTGAGTCCCTATTCCCTTTATAGAGAGGCAGTGTCTGAGACCCTATTCCCTTTATAGAGAGGCAGTGTCTGTGTCCCTATAGAGAGGCAGTGTCTGTGTCACTATTCCCTTTATAGAGAGCGCAGTGTCTGAGTCCCTATTGCCTTTATAGAGAGGCAGTGTCTGAGTCCCTATTCCCTTTATAGAGAGGCAGTGTCTGAGTCCCTATTCCCCTTATAGAGTTCCAGTGTCTGTGTCCCTGTTCCTTTAATAGAGAGCCAGTGTCTGAGTCCCTATTCCCTTTATAGAGAGCCAGTGTCTGTGTCCCTATTCCCTTTATAGAGAGCCAGTGTCTGTGTCCCTATTCCCTTTATAGAGAGGCAGTGTCTGTGTCCCTATTCCCTTTATAGAGAGCCAGTGTCTGAGTCCCTATTCCCTTTATAGAGAGCCAGTGTCTGAGTCCCTATTCCCTTTATAGAGAGGCAGTGTCTGTGTCCCTATTCCCTTTATAGAGAGCCAGTGTCTGTGTCCCTATTCCCTTTATAGAGAGGCAGTGTCTGAGTCCCTATTCCCTTTATAGAGAGGCAGTGTCTGAGTCCCTATTCCCTTTATAGAGAGCCAGTGTCTGTGTCCCTATTCCCTTTATAGAGAGGCAGTGTCTGTGTCCCTATTCCATTTATAGAGAGCCAGTGTCTGAGTCCCTATTCCCTTTATAGAGAGGCAGTGTCTGTGTCCCTATGAGAGCCAGTGTCTGAGTCCCTATTCCCTTTATAGAGAGGCAGTGTCTGAGTCCCTATTCCCTTTATAGAGAGCCAGTGTCTGTGTCCCTATTCCCTTTATAGAGAGGCAGTGTCTGAGTCCCTATTCCCTTTATAGAGAGCCAGTGTCTGTGTCCCTATTCCCTTTATAGAGAGGCAGTGTCTATGTCCCTATAGAGAGCCAGTGTCTGAGTCCCTATTCCCTTTATAGAGAGCCAGTGTCTGAGTCCCTATTCGCTTTATAGAGAGGCAGTTTATGAGTCTCTATTCCCTTTATAGAGAGCCAGTGTCTGTGTCCCTATTCCCTTTATAGAGAGGCAGTGTCTATGTCCCTATAGAGAGCAAGTGTCTGTGTCCCTATTCCCTTTATAGAGAGCCAGTATCTGAGTCGATGTTCCTTTTATAGAGAGCCAGTGTCTGAGTCCCTATTCCCTTTATAGAGAGCCAGTGTCTATGTCCCTATTCCACTTATAGAGAGCCAGTGTCTGTGTCCCTATTCCTTTTATAGAGAGGCAGTGTCTGAGTCCCTATTTCCTTTATAGAGAGACAGTGTCTATGTCCCTATTCCCTTTATAGAGAGGCAGTGTCAGTGTCCCTATTCCCTTTATAGAGAGCCAGTGTCTGTGTCCCTATTCCCTTTATAGAGAGCCAGTGTCTATGTCCCTATTCCCTTTATAGAGAGGCAGTGTCTGAGTCCCTATTCCCTTTATAGAGAGGCAGTGTCTGAGTCCCTATAGAGAGGCAGTGTCTGAGTCCCTATTCCCTTTATAGAGAGGCTGTGTCTGAGTCCCTATTCCCTTTAAAGAGAGGCAGTGTCTGAGTCGCTATTCCCTTTATAGAGGCAGTGTCTGTGTCCCTATAGAGAGGCAGTGTCTGAGTCCCTATTCCCTTTATACAGAGGCAGTGTCTGAGTCCCTATTCCCTTCATAGAGAGGCAGTGTCTGAGTCCCTATTCCTTTTAGAGAGGGAGCCAGTGTCTGTGTCCCTATTCCCTTTATAGAGAGCCAGTGTCTATGTCCCTATTCCCTTTTTAGAGAGGCAGTGTCTGAGTCCCTATGCCCTTTATAGAGAGCCAGTGTCTCTGTCCCTATTCCCTTTATAGAGAGGCAGTGTCTATGTCCCTACAGAGAGCCAGTGTCTGTGTCCCTATTCCCTTTATAGAGAGGCAGTGTCTGTGTCCCTATTCCCTCTATAGAGAGCCAGTGTCTGTGTCCCTATTCCCTCTATAGAGAGCCAGTGTCTGTGTCCCTATTCCCTTTATAGAGAGGCAGTGTCTGTGTCCCTATTCCCTCTATAGAGAGCCAGTGTCTGTGTCCCTATTCCCTTTATAGAGAGCCAGTGTCTGTGTCCCTATTCCCTTTATAGAGAGGCAGTGTCTGTGTCCCTATTCCCTTTATAGAGAGGCAGTGTCTGAGTCCCTATTCCCGTTATAGAGAGCCAGTGTCTGAGTCCCTATTCCATTTATAGAGAGCCAGTTTCTGAGTCCCTATTCCCTTTATAGAGAGGCAGTGTCTGAGTCCCTATTCCCGTTATAGAGAGCCAGTGTCTGAGTCCCTATTCCATTTATAGAGAGCCAGTCTCTGAGTCCCTATTCCCTTTATAGAGAGGCAGGGTCTGAGTCCCTATTCCCTTATAGAAAGCCAGTGTCTGTGTCCCTATTCCCTTTATAGAGAGGCAGTGTCTGTGTCCCTATAGAGAGCCAGTGTCTGTGTCCCTATTCCCTTTATAGAGAGGCAGTGTCTATGTCCCTATAGAGCCAGTGTCTGAGTCCCTATTCCCTTTACAGAGAGGCAGTGTCTGAGTCCCTATCCCCTTTATAGAGAGCCAGTGACTGTGTCCCTATTCCCATTATAGAGAGGCAGTGTCTGAGTCCCTATTCGCTTTATAGAGAGGCAGTTTATGAGTCTCTATTCCCTTTATAGAGAGCCAGTGTCTGTGTCCCTATTCCCTTTATAGAGAGGCAGTGTCTGTGTCACTATAGAGAGCAAGTGTCTATGTCCCTATTCCCTTTATAGAGAGCCAGTGTCTATGTCCATATTCCCTTTATAGAGAGCCAGTGTCTGTGTCCCTATTCCCTGTATAGAGAGGCAGTGTCTTTGTCCCTATTCCCTATATAGAGAGCCAGTGTCTGTGTCCCTATTCCCTTTATAGAGAGCCAGTGTCTATGTCCCTATTCCCTCTATAGAGAGCCAGTGTCTGTGTCCCTATTCTCTCTATAGAGAGCCAGTGTCTGTGTCCCTATTCCCTTTATAGAGAGCCAGTGTCTGAGTCCCTATTCCCTTTAAAGAGAGGCAGTGTCTGTGTCCCTATTCCCTTTATAGAGAGGCAGTGTCTGAGTCCCTATTCCCGTTATAGAGAGCCAGTGTCTGAGTCCCTATTCCATTTATAGAGAGCCAGTGTCTGAGTCCCTATTCCCTTTATAGAGAGGCAGTGTCTGAGTCCCTATTCCCGTTATAGAGAGCCAGTGTCTGAGTCCCTATTCCATTTATAGAGAGCCAGTCTCTGAGTCCCTATTCCCTTTATAGAGAGGCAGTGTCTGAGTCCCTATTCCCTTATAGAGAGGCAGTGTCTGTGTCCCTATTCCCTTTATAGAGAGGCAGTGTCTGTGTCCCTATAGAGAGCCAGTGTCTGTGTCCCTATTCCCTTTATAGAGAGGCAGTGTCTATGTCCCTATAGAGCCAGTGTCTGAGTCCGTATTCCCTTTACAGAGAGGCAGTGTCTGAGTCCCTATTCCCTTTATAGAGAGCCAGTGTCTGTGTCCCTATTCCCATTATAGAGAGGCAGTGTCTGAGTCCCTATTCGCTTTATAGAGAGGCAGTTTCTGAGTCCCTATTCCCTTTATAGAGAGCCAGTGTCTGTGTCCCTATTCCCTTTATAGAGAGGCAGTGTCTATGTCACTATAGAGAGCAAGTGTCTATGTCCCTATTCCCTTTATAGAGAGCCAGTGTCTGAGTAACTGTTCCTTTTATAGAGAGCCAGTGTCTGAGTCCCTATTCCCTTTATAGAGAGGCAGTGTCTATGTCCCTATAGAGAGCAAGTGTCTGTGTCCCTATTCCCTTTATAGAGAGCCAGTTTCTGAGTCCCTATTCCCTTTATAGAGAGGCAGTGTCTGAGTCCCTATTCCCGTTATAGAGAGCCAGTGTCTGAGTCCCTATTCCATTTATAGAGAGCCAGTCTCTGAGTCCCTATTCCCTTTATAGAGAGGCAGGGTCTGAGTCCCTATTCCCTTATAGAAAGCCAGTGTCTGTGTCCCCATTCCCTTTATAGAGAGGCAGTGTCTGTGTCCCTATAGAGAGCCAGTGTCTGTGTCCCTATTCCCTTTATAGAGAGGCAGTGTCTGTGTCCCTATAGAGCCAGTGTCTGAGTCCCTATTCCCTTTACAGAGAGGCAGTGTCTGAGTCCCTATCCCCTTTATAGAGAGCCAGTGACTGTGTCCCTATTCCCATTATAGAGAGGCAGTGTCTGAGTCCCTATTCGCTTTATAGAGAGGCAGTTTATGAGTCTCTATTCCCTTTATAGAGAGCCAGTGTCTGTGTCCCTATTCCCTTTATAGAGAGGCAGTGTCTATGTCACTATAGAGAGCAAGTGTCTATGTCCCTATTCCCTTTATAGAGAGCCAGTGTCTGAGTAACTGTTCCTTTTATAGAGAGCCAGTGTCTGAGTCCCTATTCCCGTTATAGAGAGCCAGTGTCTGAGTCCCTATTCCATTTATAGAGAGCCAGTCTCTGAGTCCCTATTCCCTTTATAGAGAGGCAGGGTCTGAGTCCCTATTCCCTTATAGAAAGCCAGTGTCTGTGTCCCCATTCCCTTTATAGAGAGGCAGTGTCTATGTCCCTATAGAGAGCCAGTGTCTGTGTCCCTATTCCCTTTATAGAGAGGCAGTGTCTATGTCCCTATAGAGCCAGTGTCTGAGTCCGTATTCCCTTTACAGAGAGGCAGTGTCTGAGTCCCTATCCCCTTTATAGAGAGCCAGTGACTGTGTCCCTATTCCCATTATAGAGAGGCAGTGTCTGAGTCCCTATTCGCTTTATAGAGAGCCAGTGTCTATGTCCCTATTCCCTTTAAAGAGAGCCAGTGTATGTGTCCCTATTCCCTTTATAGAGAGGCAGTGTCTATGTCCCTATAGAGAGCAAGTGTCTGTGTCCCTATTCCCTTTATAGAGAGCGAGTATCTGAGTCGATGTTCCTTTTATAGAGAGCCAGTGTCTGAGTCCCTATTCCCTTTATAGAGAGCCAGTGTCTATGTCCCTATTCCCTTTAAAGAGAGCCAGTGTATGTGTCCCTATTCCCTTTATAGAGAGGCAGTGTCTATGTCTCTATAGAGCCAGTGTCTGAGTCCCTATTCCCTTTACAGAGAGGCACTGTCTGAGTCACTATCCCCTTTATAGAGAGCCAGTGACTGTGTCCCTATTCCCATAATAGAGAGGCAGTGTCTGAGTCCCTATTCCCGTTATATAGAGCCAGTGTCTGTGTCCCTAATCCCTTTATAGCGAGGCAGTGTCTGTGTCCCTATTCCCTTTATAGAGAGGCAGTGTCTGAGTCCCTATTCCCTTTATAGAGAGGCAGTGTCTGAGTCCCTATTCCCTTTATAGAGAGGCAGTGTCTGTGTCCCTATTCCCTTTATAGAGAGCCAGTGTCTGTGTCCCTATTCCTTTTACAGAGAGCCAGTGTCTGAGTCCCTATTCCCTTTATAGAGAGGCAGTGTCTGAGTCTCTATTTTCCTTTATAGAGAGGCAGAGTCTGTGTCCATATTCCCTTTAGAGAGAGGCAGTGTCTGAGTACCTATTCCCTTTAAAGAGAGGCAGTGTCTGAGACCCTATTCCCTTTATAGAGAGGCAGTGTCTGTGTCCCTATAGAGAGGCAGTGTCTATGTCCCTATTCCCTTTATAGAGACGCAGTGTCTGAGTCCTTATTGCCTTTATAGAGAGGAAGTGTCTGAGTCCCTATTCCCTTTATAGAGAGCGAGTGTCTGTGTCCCTATAGAGAAGCAGTGTCTGTGTCCCTATTCCCTTTATAGAGAGGCAGTGTCTGAGTCCCTATTCCCTTTATAGAGAGGCAGTGTCTGAGTCCCTATTCCCTTTATAGAGAGGCAGTGTCTGAGTCCCTATTCCCTTTATAGAGAGCCAGTGACTGTGTCCCTATTCCCATTATAGAGAGGCAGTGTCTGAGTCCCTATTCGCTTTATAGAGAGGCAGTTTATGAGTCTCTATTCCCTTTATAGAGAGCCAGTGTCTGTGTCCCTATTCCCTTTATAGAGAGGCAGTGTCTATGTCACTATAGAGAGCAAGTGTCTATGTCCCTATTCCCTTTATAGAGAGCCAGTGTCTGAGTCCCTGTTCCTTTTATAGAGAGCCAGTGTCTGAGTCCCTATTCCCTTTATAGAGAGGCAGTGTCTATGTCCCTATAGAGAGCAAGTGTCTGTGTCCCTATTCCCTTTATAGAGAGCCAGTATCTGAGTCGATGTTCCTTTTATAGAGAGCCAGTGTCTGAGTCCCTATTCCCTTTATAGAGAGCCAGTGTCTATGTCCATATTCCCTTTAAAGAGAGCCAGTGTATGTGTCCCTATTCCCTTTATAGAGAGGCAGTGTCTATGTCTCTATAGAGCCAGTGTCTGTGTCCCTATTCCCTTTATAGCGAGGCAGTGTCTGTGTCCCTATTCCCTTTATAGAGAGGCAGTGTCTGAGTCCCTATTCCCTTTATAGAGAGGCAGTGTCTGAGTCCCTATTCCCTTTATAGAGAGGCAGTGTCTGTGTCCCTATTCCCTTCATAGAGAGCCAGTGTCTGTGTCCCTATTCCTTTTACAGAGAGCCAGTGTCTGAGTCCCTATTCCCTTTATAGAGAGGCAGTGTCTGAGTCTCTATTTTCCTTTTATAGAGAGGCAGAGTCTGTGTCCATATTCCCTTTAGAGAGAGGCAGTGTCTGAGTACCTATTCCCTTTAAAGAGAGGCAGTGTCTGAGACCCTATTCCCTTTATAGAGAGGCAGTGTCTGTGTCCCTATAGAGAGGCAGTGTCTATGTCCCTATTCCCTTTATAGAGACGCAGTGTCTGAGTCCCTATTCCCTTTATAGAGAGCGAGTGTCTGTGTCCCTATAGAGAAGCAGTGTCTGTGTCCCTATTCCCTTTATAGAGAGGCAGTGTCTGAGTCCCTATTCCCTTTATAGAGAGGCAGTGTCTGAGTCCCTATTCCCTTTATAGAGAGGCAGTGTCTGAGTCCCTATTCCCCTTATAGAGTTCCAGTGTCTGAGTCCCTGTTCCTTTAATAGAGAGCCATTGTCTGAGTCCCTATTCCCTTTATAGAGAGCCAGTGTCTATGTCCCTCTTCCCTTTATAGAGAGCCAGTGTCTGTGTCCCTATTCCCTTTATGGAGAGGCAGTGTCTGTGTCCCTATTCCCTCTGTAGAGAGCCAGTGTCTGTGTCCCTATTCCCTTTATAGAGAGCCAGTGTCTATGTCCCTATTCCCTCTATAGAGAGCCAGTGTCTGTGTCCCTATTCCCTCTATAGAGAGCCAGTGTCTGTGTCCCTATTCCCTTTATAGAGAGCCAGTGTCTGAGTCCCTATTCCCTTTAAAGAGAGGCAGTGTCTGTGTCCCTATTCCCTTTATAGAGAGGCAGTGTCTGAGTCCCTATTCCCGTTATAGAGAGCCAGTGTCTGAGTCCCTATTCCATTTATAGAGAGCCAGTTTCTGAGTCCCTATTCCCTTTATAGAGAGGCAGTGTCTGAGTCCCTATTCCCGTTATAGAGAGCCAGTGTCTGAGTCCCTATTCCATTTATAGAGAGCCAGTCTCTGAGTCCCTATTCCCTTATAGAAAGCCAGTGTCTGTGTCCCCATTCCCTTTATAGAGAGGCAGTGTCTATGTCCCTATAGAGAGCCAGTGTCTGTGTCCCTATTCCCTTTATAGAGAGGCAGTGTCTATGTCCCTATAGAGCCAGTGTCTGAGTCCCTATTCCCTTTACAGAGAGGCAGTGTCTGAGTCCCTATCCCCTTTATAGAGAGCCAGTGACTGTGTCCCTATTCCCATTATAGAGAGGCAGTGTCTGAGTCCCTATTCCCTGTATATAGAGCCAGTGTCTGTGTCCCTATTCCCTTTACAGAGAGGCAGTGTCTATGTCCCTTATAGAGAGCCAGTGTCTGTGTCCCTATTCCCTTTATAGAGAGCCAGTGTCTGAGTCCCTATTCGCTTTATAGAGAGGCAGTTTATGAGTCTCTATTCCCTTTATAGAGAGCCAGTGTCTGTGTCCCTATTCCCTTTATAGAGAGGCAGTGTCTATGTCCCTATAGAGAGCAAGTGTCTGTGTCCCTATTCCCTTTATAGAGAGCCAGTGTCTGAGTCCCTGTTCCTTTTATAGAGAGCCAGTGTCTGAGTCCCTATTCCCTTTATAGAGAGCCAGTGTCTATGTCCCTATTCCCTTCATAGAGAGCCAGTGTATGTGTCCCTATTCCCTTTATAGAGAGGCAGTGTCTATGTCTCTATAGAGCCAGTGTCTGAGTCCCTATGCCCTTTACAGAGAGGCAGTGTCTGAATCCCTATCCCCTTTATAGAGAGCCAGTGTCTGTGTCCCTATTCCCTTTATAGAGAGGCAGTGTCTATGTCACTATAGAGAGCAAGTGTCTATGTCCCTATTCCCTTTATAGAGAGCCAGTGTCTGAGTCCCTGTTCCTTTTATAGAGAGCCAGTGTCTGAGTCCCTATTCCCTTTATAGAGAGGCAGTGTCTATGTCCCTATAGAGAGCAAGTGTCTGTGTCCCTATTCCCTTTATAGAGAGCCAGTATCTGAGTCCCTATTCCCTTTATAGAGAGGCAGTGTCTGTGTCTCTATAGAGCCAGTGTCTGAGTCCCTATTCCCTTTATAGAGAGCCAGTGTCTATGTCCCTATTCCCTTTAAAGAGAGCCAGTGTATGTGTCCCTATTCCCTTTATAGAGAGGCAGTGTCTATGTCTCTATAGAGCCAGTGTCTGAGTCCCTATTCCCTTTACAGAGAGGCAGTGTCTGAGTCACTATCCCCTTTATAGAGAGCCAGTGACTGTGTCCCTATTCCCATAATAGAGAGGCAGTGTCTGAGTCCCTATTCCCGTTATATAGAGCCAGTGTCTGTGTCCCTATTCCCTTTATAGCGAGGCAGTGTCTGTGTCCCTATTCCCTTTATAGAGAGGCAGTGTCTGAGTCCCTATTCCCTTTATAGAGAGGCAGTGTCTGAGTCCCTATTCCCTTTATAGAGAGGCAGTGTCTGTGTCCCTATTCCCTTCATAGAGAGCCAGTGTCTGTGTCCCTATTCCTTTTACAGAGAGCCAGTGTCTGAGTCCCTATTCCCTTTATAGAGAGGCAGTGTCTGAGTCTCTATTTTCCTTTTATAGAGAGGCAGAGTCTGTGTCCATATTCCCTTTAGAGAGAGGCAGTGTCTGAGTACCTATTCCCTTTAAAGAGAGGCAGTGTCTGAGACCCTATTCCCTTTATAGAGAGGCAGTGTCTGTGTCCCTATAGAGAGGCAGTGTCTATGTCCCTATTCCCTTTATAGAGACGCAGTGTCTGAGTCCTTATTGCCTTTATAGAGAGGAAGTGTCTGAGTCCCTATTCCCTTTATAGAGAGCGAGTGTCTGTGTCCCTATAGAGAAGCAGTGTCTGTGTCCCTATTCCCTTTATAGAGAGGCAGTGTCTGAGTCCCTATTCCCTTTATAGAGAGGCAGTGTCTGAGTCCCTATTCCCTTTATAGAGAGGCAGTGTCTGAGTCCCTATTCCCTTTATAGAGTGCCAGTGTCTGAGTCCCTGTTCCCATTATAGAGAGCCAGTGTCTGAGTCCCTATTCCCTTTATAGAGAGGCAGTGTCTGTGTCTCTATTCCCTTTATAGAGAGCCAGTGTCTGTGTCCCTATTCCCTTTATAGAGAGGCAGTGTCTGTGTCCCTATTCCTTTTTAGAGAGCAAGTGTCTGTGTCCCTATTCCCTTTATAGAGAGCCAGTGTCTGTGTCCCTATTCGCTTTATAGAGAGGCAGTGTATGAGTCTCTATTCCCTTTATAGAGAGCCAGTGTCTGTGTCCCTATTCCCTTTATAGAGAGGCAGTGTCTATGTCCCTATAGAGAGCAAGTGTCTGTGTCCCTATTCCCTTTATAGAGAGGCAGTGTCTGAGTCCCTGTTCCTTTTATAGAGAGCCAGTGTCTGAGTCCCTATTCCCTTTATAGAGAGGCAGTGTCTGTGTCCCTATTCCCTTTATAGAGAGCCAGTGTCTGTGTCCCTATTCCCTTTATAGAGAGGCAGTGTCTATGTCTCTATAGAGCCAGTGTCTGAGTCCCTATGCCCTTTACAGAGAGGCAGTGTCTGAATCCCTATCCCCTTTATAGAGAGCCAGTGTCTGTGTCCCTATTCCCTTTATAGAGAGGCAGTGTCTATGTCACTATAGAGAGCAAGTGTCTATGTCCCTATTCCCTTTATAGAGAGCCAGTGTCTGAGTCCCTGTTCCTTTTATAGAGAGCCAGTGTCTGAGTCCCTATTCCCTTTATAGAGAGGCAGTGTCTATGTCCCTATAGAGAGCAAGTGTCTGTGTCCCTATTCCCTTTATAGAGAGCCAGTATCTGAGTCCCTATTCCCTTTATAGAGAGGCAGTGTCTATGTCTCTATAGAGCCAGTGTCTGAGTCCCTATTCCCTTTATAGAGAGCCAGTGTCTATGTCCCTATTCCCTTTAAAGAGAGCCAGTGTATGTGTCCCTATTCCCTTTATAGAGAGGCAGTGTCTATGTCTCTATAGAGCCAGTGTCTGAGTCCCTATTCCCTTTACAGAGAGGCAGTGTCTGAGTCACTATCCCCTTTATAGAGAGCCAGTGACTGTGTCCCTATTCCCATAATAGAGAGGCAGTGTCTGAGTCCCTATTCCCGTTATATAGAGCCAGTGTCTGTGTCCCTATTCCCTTTATAGCGAGGCAGTGTCTGTGTCCCTATTCCCTTTATAGAGAGGCAGTGTCTGAGTCCCTATTCCCTTTATAGAGAGGCAGTGTCTGAGTCCCTATTCCCTTTATAGAGAGGCAGTGTCTGTGTCCCTATTCCCTTCATAGAGAGCCAGTGTCTGTGTCCCTATTCCTTTTACAGAGAGCCAGTGTCTGAGTCCCTATTCCCTTTATAGAGAGGCAGTGTCTGAGTCTCTATTTTCCTTTATAGAGAGGCAGAGTCTGTGTCCATATTCCCTTTAGAGAGAGGCAGTGTCTGAGTACCTATTCCCTTTAAAGAGAGGCAGTGTCTGAGACCCTATTCCCTTTATAGAGAGGCAGTGTCTGTGTCCCTATAGAGAGGCAGTGTCTATGTCCCTATTCCCTTTATAGAGACGCAGTGTCTGAGTCCTTATTGCCTTTATAGAGAGGAAGTGTCTGAGTCCCTATTCCCTTTATAGAGAGCGAGTGTCTGTGTCCCTATAGAGAAGCAGTGTCTGTGTCCCTATTCCCTTTATAGAGAGGCAGTGTCTGAGTCCCTATTCCCTTTATAGAGAGGCAGTGTCTGAGTCCCTATTCCCTTTATAGAGAGGCAGTGTCTGAGTCCCTATTCCCTTTATAGAGAGCCAGTGTCTGTGTCCCTATTCCCTTTATAGAGAGGCAGTGTCTGAGTCCCTATTCGCTTTATAGAGAGGCAGTGTCTGAGTCCCTATTCCCTTTATAGAGAGCCAGTGTCTGTGTCCCTATTCCCTTTATAGAGAGGCAGTGTCTGTGTCCCATTCTATAGAGAGC
This sequence comes from Salmo salar, assembly GCF_905237065.1. NCBI lineage: Eukaryota > Metazoa > Chordata > Actinopteri > Salmoniformes > Salmonidae > Salmo > Salmo salar. Next base: position 98,588,394 of record NC_059450.1, on the reverse strand, counting down.
AAGTGTCTGTGTCCCTATTCCCTTTATAGAGAGCCAGTGTCTGTGTCCCTATTCCCTTTATAGAGAGCCAGTGTCTGTGTCCCTATTCCCTTTATAGAGAGCCAGTGTCTGTGTCCCTATTCCCTTTATAGAGAGCCAGTGTCTGAGTCCCTATTCCCTTTATAGAGAGGCAGTGTCTGTGTCCCTATTCCCTTTATAGAGAGGCAGTGTCTGAGTCCCTATTCCCTTTATAGAGAGCCAGTGTCTGTGTCCCTATTCCCTTTATAGAGAGGCAGTGTCTGAGTCCCTATTCCCTTTATAGAGAGCCAGTGTCTGAGTCCCTATTCCATTTATAGAGAGCCAGTGTCTGAGTCCCTATTCCCTTTATAGAGAGCCAGTGTCTGTGTCCCCATTCCCTTTATAGAGAGGCAGTGTCTATGTCCCTATAGAGAGCCAGTGTCTGTGTCCCTATTCCCTTTATAGAGAGGCAGTGTCTGTGTCCCTATCCTTTATGAGAGCCAGTGTCTGAGTCCCTATTCCCTTTACAGAGAGGCAGTGTCTGAGTCCCTATTCCCTTTATAGAGAGGCAGTGTCTAGCAGTGTCTGTGTCCCTATTCCCATTATAGAGAGGCAGTGTCTGAGTCCCTATTCCCTTTATAGAGAGCCAGTGTCTGTGTCCCTATTCCCTTTATAGAGAGGCAGTGTCTGTGTTCCCTATAGAGAGCCAGTGTCTGTGTCCCTATTCCCTTTATAGAGAGCCAGTGTCTGAGTCCCTATTCGCTTTATAGAGAGGCAGTGTCTGAGTCTCTATTCCCTTTATAGAGAGCCAGTGTCTGTGTCCCTATTCCCTTTATAGAGAGGCAGTGTCTATGTCCCTATAGAGAGCAAGTGTCTGTGTCCCTATTCCCTTTATAGAGAGCGAGTGTCTGAGTCCCTGTTCCTTTTATAGAGAGCCAGTGTCTGAGTCCCTATTCCCTTTATAGAGAGCCAGTGTCTGTGTCCCTATTCCCTTTATAGAGAGCCAGTGTATGTGTCCCTATTCCCTTTATAGAGAGGCAGTGTCTATGTCTCTATAGAGCCAGTGTCTGAGTCCATATGCCCTTTACAGAGAGGCAGTGTCTGAGTCCCTATCCCCTTTATAGAGAGCCAGTGTCTGTGTCCCTATTCCCTTTATAGAGAGGCAGTGTCTGGGTCCCTATTTCCTTTATAGAGAGCCAGTGTCTGTGTCCCTATTCCCTTTATAGAGAGCAAGTGTCTGTGTCCCTATTCCCTCTATAGAGAGCCAGTGTCTGTGTCCCTATTCCCTTTATAGAGAGGCAGTGTCTGAGTCCCTATTTCCTTTATATAGAGCCAGTGTCTGTGTCCCTATTCCCTTTACAGAGAGGCAGTGTCTGTGTCCCTATAGAGAGCCAGTGTCTGAGTCCCTATTCCATTTATAGAGAGGCAGTTTCTGAGTCCCAATTCCCTTTATAGAGAGGCAGGGTCTGAGTCCCTATTCCCTTATAGAGAGCCAGTGTCTGTGTCCCTATTCCCTTTATAGAGAGGCAGTGTCTGAGTCCTTATTCCCTTTATATAGAGCCAGTGTCTGTGTCCCTATTCCCTTTACAGAGAGGCAGTGTCTGTGTCCCTATAGAGAGCCAGTGTCTGTGTCCATATTCCCTTTATAGAGAGGCAGTGTCTGTGTCCCTATAGAGCCAGTGTCTGAGTCCCTATTCCCTTTACAGAGAGGCAGTGTCTGAGTCCCTATCCCCTTTATAGAGAGCCAGTGACAGTGTCCCTATTCCAATTATAGAGAGGCAGTGTCTGTGTCCCTATTCCCTTTATAGAGAGCCAGTGTCTGAGTCCCTGTTCCTTTTATAGAGAGCCAGTGTCTGAGTCCCTATTCCCTTTATAGAGAGGCAGTGTCTGAGTCCCTATTCCCTTTATAGAGAGGCAGTGTCTGAGTCCCTATTCCCCTTATAGAGTTCCAGTGTCTGAGTCCCTGTTCCTTTAATAGAGAGCCAGTGTCTGAGTCCCTATTCCCTTTATAGAGAGCCAGTGTCTATGTCCCTCTTCCCTTTATAGAGAGCCAGTGTCTGTGTCCCTATTCCCTTTATAGAGAGGCAGTGTCTGTGTCCCTATTCCCTCTGTAGAGAGCCAGTGTCTGTGTCCCTATTCCCTTTATAGAGAGCCAGTGTCTATGTCCCTATTCCCTCTATAGAGAGCCAGTGTCTGTGTCCCTATTCCCTCTATAGAGAGCCAGTGTCTGTGTCCCTATTCCCTTTATAGAGAGCCAGTGTCTGAGTCCCTATTCCCTTTAAAGAGAGGCAGTGTCCGTGTCCCTATTCCCTTTATAGAGAGGCAGTGTCTGAGTCCCTATTCCCGTTATAGAGAGCCAGTGTCTGAGTCCCTATTCCATTTATAGAGAGCCAGTTTCTGAGTCTCTATTCCCTTTATAGAGAGCCAGTGTCTGAGTCCCTATTCCATTTATAGAGAGCCAGTCTCTGAGTCCCTATTCCCTTATAGAAAGCCAGTGTCTGTGTCCCCATTCCCTTTATAGAGAGGCAGTGTCTATGTCCCTATAGAGAGCCAGTGTCTGTGTCCCTATTCCCTTTATAGAGAGGCAGTGTCTATGTCCCTATAGAGCCAGTGTCTGAGTCCCTATTCCCTTTACAGAGAGGCAGTGTCTGAGTCCCTATCCCCTTTATAGAGAGTCAGTGTCTGTGTCCCCATTCCCTTTATAGAGAGGCAGTGTCTATGTCCCTATAGAGAGCCAGTGTCTGTGTGCCTATTCCCTTTATAGAGAGGCAGTGTCTATGTCCCTATAGAGCCAGTGTCTGAGTCCCTATTCCCTTTACAGAGAGGCAGTGTCTGAGTCCCTATCCCCTTTATAGAGAGTCAGTGACTGTGTCCCTATTCCCATTATAGAGAGGCAGTGTCTGAGTCCCTATTCCCTTTATATAGAGCCAGTGTCTGTGTCCCTATTCCCTTTACAGAGAGGCAGTGTCTATGTCCCTATAGAGAGCCAGTGTCTGTGTCCCTATTCCCTTTATAGAGAGCCAGTGTCTGAGTCCCTATTCGCTTTATAGAGAGGCAGTTTATGAGTCTCTATTCCCTTTATAGAGAGCCAGTGTCTGTGTCCCTATTCCCTTTATAGAGAGGCAGTGTCTATGTCCCTATAGAGAGCAAGTGTCTGTGTCCCTATTCCCTTTATAGAGAGCCAGTGTCTGAGTCCCTGTTCCCTTTATAGAGAGCCAGTGTCTGAGTCCCTATTCCCTTTATAGAGAGCCAGTGTCTATGTCCCTATTCCCTTCATAGAGAGCCAGTGTATGTGTCCCTATTCCCTTTATAGAGAGGCAGTGTCTATGTCTCTATAGAGCCAGTGTCTGAGTCCATATGCCCTTTACAGAGAGGCAGTGTCTGAATCCCTATCCCCTTTATAGAGAGCCAGTGTCTGTGTCCCTATTCCCTTTATAGAGAGGCAGTGTCTGGGTCCCTATTTCCTTTATAGAGAGCCAGTGTCTATGTCCCTATTCCCTTTATAGAGAGCAAGTGACTGTGTCCCTATTCCCTCTATAGAGAGCCAGTGTCTGTGTCCCTATTCCCTTTATAGAGAGGCAGTGTCTGAGTCCCTATTTCCTTTATATAGAGCCAGTGTCTGTGTCCCTATTCCCTTTACAGAGAGGCAGTGTCTATGTCCCTATAGAGAGCCAGTATCTGAGTCCCTATTCCATTTATAGAGAGCCAGTTTCTGAGTCCCAATTCCCTTTATAGAGAGGCAGGGTCTGAGTCCCTATTCCCTTATAGAGAACCAGTGTCTGTGTCCCTATTCCCTTTATAGAGAGGCAGTGTCTGAGTCCTTATTCCCTTTATATAGAGCCAGTGTCTGTGTCCCTATTCCCTTTACAGAGAGGCAGTGTCTATGTCCCTATAGAGAGCCAGTGTCTGTGTCCATATTCCCTTTATAGAGAGGCAGTGTCTATGTCCCTATAGAGCCAGTGTCTGAGTCCCTATTCCCTTTACAGAGAGGCAGTGTCTGAGTCCCTATCCCCTTTATAGAGAGCCAGTGACAGTGTCCCTATTCCAATTATAGAGAGGCAGTGTCTGTGTCCCTATTCCCTTTATAGAGAGCCAGTGTCTGAGTCCCTGTTCCTTTTATAGAGAGCCAGTGTCTGAGTCCCTATTCCCTTTATAGAGAGGCAGTGTCTGTGTCCCTATAGAGAGCAAGTGTCTGTGTCCCTATTCCCTTTATAGAGAGCCAGTGTCTGAGTCCCTGTTCCTTTTATAGAGAGCCAGTGTCTGAGTCCCTATTCCCTTTATAGAGAGCCAGTGTCTGTGTCCCTATTCCCTTTATAGAGAGCCAGTGTCTGTGTCCCTATTCCCTTTATAGAGAGGCAGTGTCTGTGTCTCTATAGAGCCAGTGTCTGAGTCCCTATTCCCTTTATAGAGAGGCAGTGACTGTGTCCCTATTCCCATAATAGAGAGGCAGTGTCTGAGTCCCTATTCCCTTTATATAGAGGCAGTGTCTGTGTCCCTATGCCCTTTATAGAGAGGCATTGTCTGTGTCCCTATTCCCTTTATAGAGAGGCAGTGTCTGAGTCCCTATTCCCTTTAAAGAGAGGCAGTGTCTGTGTCCCTATTCCCTTTAAAGAGAGCCAGTGTCTGAGTCACTATTCCTTTTATAGAGAGGCAGTGTCTGAGTCCCTATTCCCTTTATAGAGAGGCAGTGTCTGTGTCCCTATTCCCTTTATAGAGAGGCAGTGTCTGTGTCCCTATTCCCTTTATAGAGAGGCAGTGTCTGAGTCCCTGTTCCTTTTATAGAGAGCCAGTGTCTGAGTCCCTATTCCCTTTATAGAGAGCCAGTGTCTGTGTCCCTATTCCCTTTACAGAGAGGCAGTGTCTATGTCCCTATAGAGAGCCAGTGTCTGTGTCCCTATTCCCTTTATAGAGAGGCAGTGTCTGTGTCCCTATAGAGCCAGTGTCTGAGTCCCTATTCCCTTTACAGAGAGGCAGTGTCTGAGTCCCTATCCCCTTTATAGAGAGCCAGTGACAGTGTCCCTATTCCAATTATAGAGAGGCAGTGTCTGTGTCCCTATTCCCTTTATAGAGAGCCAGTGTCTGAGTCCCTGTTCCTTTTATAGAGAGCCAGTGTCTGAGTCCCTATTCCCTTTATAGAGAGGCAGTGTCTGTGTCCCTATAGAGAGCAAGTGTCTGTGTCCCTATTCCCTTTATAGAGAGCCAGTGTCTGAGTCCCTGTTCCTTTTATAGAGAGCCAGTGTCTGAGTCCCTATTCCCTTTATAGAGAGGCAGTGTCTGTGTCCCTATTCCCTTTATAGAGAGCCAGTGTATGTGTCCCTATTCCCTTTATAGAGATGCAGTGTCTGTGTCTCTATAGAGCCAGTGTCTGAGTCCCTATTCCCTTTATAGAGAGCCAGTGACTGTGTCCCTATTCCCATTATAGAGAGGCAGTGTCTTAGTCCCTATTCCCTTTATAGAGAGCCAGTGTCTGTGTCCCTATGCCCTTTATAGAGAGGCAGTGTCTATGTCCCTATAGAGCGAGTGTCTGAGTCCCTATTCCCTTTACAGAGAGGCAGTGTCTGAGTCCCTATCCCCTTTATGGAGAGCCAGTGACAGTGTCCCTATTCCAATTATAGAGAGGCAGTGTCTGTGTCCCTATTCCCTTTATAGAGAGCCAGTGTCTGAGTCCCTGTTCCTTTTATAGAGAGCCAGTGTCTGAGTCCCTATTCCCTTTATAGAGAGGCAGTGTCTATGTCCCTATAGAGAGCAAGTGTCTGTGTCCCTATTCCCTTTATAGAGAGCCAGTGTCTGAGTCCCTGTTCCTTTTATAGAGAGCCAGTGTCTGAGTCCCTATTCCCTTTATAGAGAGCCAGTGTCTATGTCCCTATTCCCTTTATAGAGAGCCAGTGTATGTGTCCCTATTCCCTTTATAGAGAGGCAGTGTCTATGTCTCTATAGAGCCAGTGTCTGAGTCCCTATTCCCTTTATAGAGAGCCAGTGACTGTGTCCCTATTCCCATAATAGAGAGGCAGTGTCTGAGTCCCTATTCCCTTTATATAGAGCCAGTGTCTGTGTCCCTATGCCTTTTATAGAGAGGCATTGTCTGTGTCCCTATTCCCTTTATAGAGAGGCAGTGTCTGAGTCCCTATTCCCTTTAAAGAGAGGCAGTGTCTGTGTCCCTATTCCCTTTAAAGAGAGGCAGTGTCTGAGTCCCTATTCCTTTTATAGAGAGGCAGTGTCTGAGTCCCTATCCCCTTTATAGAGAGCCAGTGACTGTGTCCCTATTCCCTTTATAGAGAGGCAGTGTCTGAGTCCCTATTCGCTTTATAGAGAGGCAGTGAGTCTCTATGTCCCTTTATAGAGAGCCAGTGTCTGTGTCCCTATTCCCTTTATAGAGAGGCAGTGTCTATGTCACTATAGAGAGCAAGTGTCTGTGTCCCTATTCCCTTTATAGAGAGCCAGTATCTGAGTCGATGTTCCTTTTATAGAGAGCCAGTGTCTGAGTCCCTATTCCCTTTATAGAGATCCAGTGTCTATGTCCCTATTCCCTTTAAAGAGAGCCAGTGTATGTGTCCCTATTCCCTTTATAGAGAGGCAGTGTCTATGTCTCTATAGAGCCAGTGTCTGAGTCCCTATTCCCTTTACAGAGAGGCAGTGTCTGAGTCACTATCCCCGTTATAGAGAGCCAGTGACTGTGTCCCTATTCCCATAATAGAGAGGCAGTGTCTGAGTCCCTATTCCCGTTATATAGAGCCAGTGTCTGTGTCCCTATTCCCTTTATAGCGAGGCAGTGTCTGTGTCCCTATTCCCTTTATAGAGAGGCAGTGTCTGAGTCCCTATTCCCTTTATAGAGAGGCAGTGTCTGAGTCCCTATTCCCTTTATAGAGAGGCAGTGTCTGTGTCCCTATTCCCTTCATAGAGAGCTAGTGTCTGTGTCCCTATTCCTTTTACAGAGAGCCAGTGTCTGAGTCCCTATTCCCTTTATAGAGAGGCAGTGTCTGAGTCTCTATTTTCCTTTTATAGAGAGGCAGAGTCTGTGTCCATATTCCCTTTAGAGAGAGGCAGTGTCTGAGTACCTATTCCCTTTATAGAGAGGCAGTGTCTGTGTCCCTATAGAGAAGCAGTGTCTGTGTCCCTATTCCCTTTATAGAGAGGCAGTGTCTGAGTCCCTATTCCCTTTATAGAGAGGCAGTGTCTGAGTCCCTATTCCCTTTATAGAGAGGCAGTGTCTGAGTCCCTATTCCCCTTATAGAGTTCCAGTGTCTGAGTCCCTGTTCCTTTAATAGAGAGCCAGTGTCTGAGTCCCTATTCCCTTTATAGAGAGCCAGTGTCTATGTCCCTCTTCCCTTTATAGAGAGCCAGTGTCTGTGTCCCTATTCCCTTTATAGAGAGGCAGTGTCTGTGTCCCTATTCCCTCTGTAGAGAGCCAGTGTCTGTGTCCCTATTGCCTTTATAGAGAGCCAGTGTCTATCTCCCTATTCCCTCTATAGAGAGCCAGTGTCTGTGTCCCTATTCCCTCTATAGAGAGCCAGTGTCTGTGTCCCTATTCCCTTTATAGAGAGCCAGTGTCTGAGTCCCTATTCCCTTTAAAGAGAGGCAGTGTCAGTGTCCCTATTCCCTTTATAGAGAGGCAGTGTCTGAGTCCCTATTCCCTTATAGAAAGCCAGTGTCTGTGTCCCCATTCCCTTTATAGAGAGGCAGTGTCTATGTCCCTATAGAGAGCCAGTGTCTGTGTCCCTATTCCCTTTATAGAGAGGCAGTGTCTATGTCCCTATAGAGCCAGTGTCTGAGTCCCTATTCCCTTTACAGAGAGGCAGTGTCTGAGTCCCTATCCCCTTTATAGAGAGTCAGTGACTGTGTCCCTATTCCCATTATAGAGAGGCAGTGTCTGAGTCCCTATTCCCTTTATATAGAGCCAGTGTCTGTGTCCCTATTCCCTTTACAGAGAGGCAGTGTCTGTGTCCCTATAGAGAGCCAGTGTCTGTGTCCCTATTCCCTTTATAGAGAGCCAGTGTCTGAGTCCCTATTCGCTTTATAGAGAGGCAGTTTATGAGTCTCTATTCCCTTTATAGAGAGCCAGTGTCTGTGTCCCTATTCCCTTTATAGAGAGGCAGTGTCTATGTCCCTATAGAGAGCAAGTGTCTGTGTCCCTATTCCCTTTATAGAGAGCCAGTGTCTGAGTCCCTGTTCCTTTTATAGAGAGCCAGTGTCTGAGTCCCTATTCCCTTTATAGAGAGCCAGTGTCTATGTCCCTATTCCCTTCATAGAGAGCCAGTGTATGTGTCCCTATTCCCTTTATAGAGAGGCAGTGTCTGTGTCTCTATAGAGCCAGTGTCTGAGTCCCTATGCCCTTTACAGAGAGGCAGTGTCTGAATCCCTATCCCCTTTATAGAGAGCCAGTGTCTGTGTCCCTATTCCCTTTATAGAGAGGCAGTGTCTGAGTCCCTATTTCCTTTATAGAGAGCCAGTGTCTATGTCCCTATTCCCTTTATAGAGAGCCAGTGACTGTGTCCCTATTCCCTCTATAGAGAGCCAGTGTCTGTGTCCCTATTCCCTTTATAGAGAGGCAGTGTCTGAGTCCCTATTTCCTTTATATAGAGCCAGTGTCTGTGTCCCTATTCCCTTTACAGAGAGGCAGTGTCTATGTCCCTATAGAGAGCCAGTATCTGAGTCCCTATTCCCTTTATAGAGAGGCAGGGTCTGAGTCCCTATTCCCTTATAGAGAACCAGTGTCTGTGTCCCTATTCCCTTTATAGAGAGGCAGTGTCTGAGTCCCTATTCCCTTTATATAGAGCCAGTGTCTGTGTCCCTATTCCCTTTACAGAGAGGCAGTGTCTATGTCCCTATAGAGAGCCAGTGTCTGTGTCCCTATTCCCTTTATAGAGAGGCAGTGTCTATGTCCCTATAGAGCCAGTGTCTGAGTCCCTATTCCCTTTACAGAGAGGCAGTGTCTGAGTCCCTATCCCCTTTATAGAGAGCCAGTGACAGTGTCCCTATTCCAATTATAGAGAGGCAGTGTCTGTGTCCCTATTCCCTTTATAGAGAGCCAGTGTCTGAGTCCCTGTTCCTTTTATAGAGAGCCAGTGTCTGAGTCCCTATTCCCTTTATAGAGAGGCAGTGTCTATGTCCCTATAGAGAGCAAGTGTCTGTGTCCCTATTCCCTTTATAGAGAGCCAGTGTCTGAGTCCCTGTTCCTTTTATAGAGAGCCAGTGTCTGAGTCCCTATTCCCTTTATAGAGAGCCAGTGTCTGTGTCCCTATTCCCTTTATAGAGAGCCAGTGTATGTGTCCCTATTCCCTTTATAGAGAGGCAGTGTCTATGTCTCTATAGAGCCAGTGTCTGAGTCCCTATTCCCTTTATAGAGAGCCAGTGACTGTGTCCCTATTCCCATAATAGAGAGGCAGTGTCTGAGTCCCTATTCCCTTTATATAGAGCCAGTGTCTGTGTCCCTATGCCCTTTATAGAGAGGCAGTGTCTATGTCCCTATAGAGCCAGTGTCTGAGTCCCTATTCCCTTTACAGAGAGGCAGTGTCTGAGTCCCTATCCCCTTTATGGAGAGCCAGTGACAGTGTCCCTATTCCAATTATAGAGAGGCAGTGTCTGTGTCCCTATTCCCTTTATAGAGAGCCAGTGTCTGAGTCCCTGTTCCTTTTATAGAGAGCCAGTGTCTGAGTCCCTATTCCCTTTATAGAGAGGCAGTGTCTATGTCCCTATAGAGAGCACGTGTCTGTGTCCCTATTCCCTTTATAGAGAGCCAGTGTCTGAGTCCCTGTTCCTTTTATAGAGAGCCAGTGTCTGAGTCCCTATTCCCTTTATAGAGAGCCAGTGTCTGTGTCCCTATTCCCTTTATAGAGAGCCAGTGTATGTGTCCCTATTCCCTTTATAGAGAGGCAGTGTCTATGTCTCTATAGAGCCAGTGTCTGAGTCCCTATTCCCTTTATAGAGAGCCAGTGACTGTGTCCCTATTCCCATAATAGAGAGGCAGTGTCTGAGTCCCTATTCCCTTTATATAGAGCCAGTGTCTGTGTCCCTATGCCCTTTATAGAGAGGCAGTGTCTATGTCCCTATAGAGCCAGTGTCTGAGTCCCTATTCCCTTTACAGAGAGGCAGTGTCTGAGTCCCTATCCCCTTTATGGAGAGCCAGTGACAGTGTCCCTATTCCAATTATAGAGAGCCAGTGTCTGAGTCCCTGTTCCTTTTATAGAGAGCCAGTGTCTGAGTCCCTATTCCCTTTATAGAGAGGCAGTGTCTATGTCCCTATAGAGAGCAAGTGTCTGTGTCCCTATTCCCTTTATAGAGAGGCAGTGTCTGAGTCCCTGTTCCTTTTATAGAGAGCCAGTGTCTGAGTCCCTATTCCCTTTATAGAGAGCCAGTGTCTGTGTCCCTATTCCCTTTATAGAGAGCCAGTGTATGTGTCCCTATTCCCTTTATAGAGAGGCAGTGTCTGTGTCTCTATAGAGCCAGTGTCTGAGTCCCTATTCCCTTTATAGAGAGCCAGTGACTGTGTCCCTATTCCCATAATAGAGAGGCAGTGTCTGAGTCCCTATTCCCTTTATAGAGAGCCAGTGTCTGTGTCCCTATGCCCTTTATAGAGAGGCATTGTCTGTGTCCCTATTCCCTTTATAGAGAGGCAGTGTCTGAGTCCCTATTCCCTTTAAAGAGAGGCAGTGTCTGTGTCCCTATTCCCTTTAAAGAGAGGCAGTGTCTGAGTCCCTATTCCTTTTATAGAGAGGCAGTGTCTGAGTCCCTATTCCCATTATAGAGAGGCAGTGTCTGTGTCCCTATTCCCTTCATAGAGAGCCAGTGTCTGTGTCCCTATTCCCTTTATAGAGAGCCAGTGTCTAAGTCCCTGTTCCTTTTATAGAGAGGCAGTGTCTGAGTCCCTATTCCCTTTATAGAGAGCCAGTGTCTGTGTCCCTATTCCCTTTACAGAGAGGCAGTGTCTGTGTCCCTATAGAGAGCCAGTGTCTGTGTCCCTATTCCCTTTATAGAGAGGCAGTGTCTGTGTCCCTATAGAGCCAGTGTCTGAGTCCCTATTCCCTTTACAGAGAGGCAGTGTCTGAGTCCCTATCCCCTTTATAGAGAGCCAGTGACAGTGTCCCTATTCCAATTATAGAGAGGCAGTGTCTGTGTCCCTATTCCCTTTATAGAGAGCCAGTGTCTGAGTCCCTGTTCCTTTTATAGAGAGCCAGTGTCTGAGTCCCTATTCCCTTTATAGAGAGGCAGTGTCTGTGTCCCTATAGAGAGCAAGTGTCTGTGTCCCTATTCCCTTTATAGAGAGGCAGTGTCTGAGTCCCTGTTCCTTTTATAGAGAGCCAGTGTCTGAGTCCCTATTCCCTTTATAGAGAGCCAGTGTCTATGTCCCTATTCCCTTTATAGAGAGCCAGTGTATGTGTCCCTATTCCCTTTATAGAGTGGCAGTGTCTATGTCTCTATAGAGCCAGTGTCTGAGTCCCTATTCCCTTTATAGAGAGCCAGTGTCTGTGTCCCTATTCCCTTTACAGAGAGGCAGTGTCTATGTCCCTATAGAGAGCCAGTGTCTGTGTCCCTATTCCCTTTATAGAGAGGCAGTGTCTATGTCCCTATAGAGCCAGTGTCTGAGTCCCTATTCCCTTTACAGAGAGGCAGTGTCTGAGTCCCTATCCCCTTTATAGAGAGCCAGTGACAGTGTCCCTATTCCAATTATAGAGAGGCAGTGTCTGTGTCCCTATTCCCTTTATAGAGAGGCAGTGTCTGAGTCCCTGTTCCCTTTATAGAGAGCCAGTGTCTGAGTCCCTATTCCCTTTATAGAGAGGCAGTGTCTGTGTCCCTATAGAGAGCAAGTGTCTGTGTCCCTATTCCCTTTATAGAGAGGCAGTGTCTGAGTCCCTGTTCCTTTTATAGAGAGCCAGTGTCTGAGTCCCTATTCCCTTTATAGAGAGCCAGTGTCTGTGTCCCTATTCCCTTTATAGAGAGCCAGTGTATGTGTCCCTATTCCCTTTATAGAGAGGCAGTGTCTGTGTCTCTATAGAGCCAGTGTCTGAGTCCCTATTCCCTTTATAGAGAGCCAGTGACTGTGTCCCTATTCCCATAATAGAGAGGCAGTGTCTGAGTCCCTATTCCCTTTATATAGAGCCAGTGTCTGTGTCCCTATGCCCTTTATAGAGAGGCAGTGTCTGTGTCCCTATAGAGCCAGTGTCTGAGTCCCTATTCCCTTTACAGAGAGGCAGTGTCTGAGTCCCTATCCCCTTTATAGAGAGCCAGTGACAGTGTCCCTATTCCAATTATAGAGAGGCAGTGTCTGTGTCCCTATTCCCTTTATAGAGAGCCAGTGTCTGAGTCCCTGTTCCTTTTATAGAGAGGCAGTGTCTGAGTCCCTATTCCCTTTATAGAGAGGCAGTGTCTGTGTCCCTATAGAGAGCACGTGTCTGTGTCCCTATTCCCTTTATAGAGAGCCAGTGTCTGAGTCCCTATTCCCTTTATAGAGAGCCAGTATCTATGTCCCTATTCCCTTTATAGAGAGCCAGTGTATGTGTCCCTATTCCCTTTATAGAGAGGCAGTGTCTGTGTCTCTATAGAGCCAGTGTCTGAGTCCCTATTCCCTTTATAGAGAGCCAGTGACTGTGTCCCTATTCCCATAATAGAGAGGCAGTGTCTGAGTCCCTATTCCCTTTATATAGAGGCAGTGTCTGTGTCCCTATGCCCTTTATAGAGAGGCAGTGTCTGTGTCCCTATTCCCTTTATAGAGAGGCAGTGTCTGAGTCCCTATTCCCTTTAAAGAGAGGCAGTGTCTGAGTCCCTATTCCTTTTATAGAGAGGCAGTGTCTGAGTCCCTATTCCCTTTATAGAGAGGCAGTGTCTGTGTCCCTATTCCCTTCATAGAGAGGCAGTGTCTGTGTCCCTATTCCCTTTATAGAGAGGCAGTGTCTAAGTCCCTGTTCCTTTTATAGAGAGCCAGTGTCTGAGTCCCTATTCCCTTTATAGAGAGGCAGTGTCTGTGTCCCTATTCCCTTTACAGAGAGGCAGTGTCTGTGTCCCTATAGAGAGCCAGTGTCTGTGTCCCTATTCCCTTTATAGAGAGGCAGTGTCTGTGTCCCTATAGAGCCAGTGTCTGAGTCCCTATTCCCTTTACAGAGAGGCAGTGTCTGAGTCCCTATCCCCTTTATAGAGAGGCAGTGACAGTGTCCCTATTCCAATTATAGAGAGGCAGTGTCTGTGTCCCTATTCCCTTTATAGAGAGGCAGTGTCTGAGTCCCTGTTCCCTTTATAGAGAGGCAGTGTCTGAGTCCCTATTCCCTTTATAGAGAGGCAGTGTCTGTGTCCCTATAGAGAGCAAGTGTCTGTGTCCCTATTCCCTTTATAGAGAGGCAGTGTCTGAGTCCCTGTTCCTTTTATAGAGAGCCAGTGTCTGAGTCCCTATTCCCTTTATAGAGAGCCAGTGTCTGTGTCCCTATTCCCTTTATAGAGAGCCAGTGTATGTGTCCCTATTCCCTTTATAGAGAGGCAGTGTCTGTGTCTCTATAGAGCCAGTGTCTGAGTCCCTATTCCCTTTAAAGAGAGGCAGTGACTGTGTCCCTATTCCCATAATAGAGAGGCAGTGTCTGAGTCCCTATTCCCTTTATAGAGAGCCAGTGTCTGTGTCCCTATGCCCTTTATAGAGAGGCAGTGTCTGTGTCCCTATAGAGCCAGTGTCTGAGTCCCTATTCCCTTTACAGAGAGGCAGTGTCTGGGTCCCTATCCCCTTTATGGAGAGCCAGTGACAGTGTCCCTATTCCAATTATAGAGAGGCAGTGTCTGTGTCCCTATTCCCTTTATAGAGAGCCAGTGTCTGAGTCCCTGTTCCTTTTATAGAGAGCCAGTGTCTGAGTCCCTATTCCCTTTATAGAGAGGCAGTGTCTGTGTCCCTATAGAGAGCAAGTGTCTGTGTCCCTATTCCCTTTATAGAGAGCCAGTGTCTGAGTCCCTGTTCCTTTTATAGAGAGCCAGTGTCTGAGTCCCTATTCCCTTTATAGAGAGCCAGTGTCTGTGTCCCTATTCCCTTTATAGAGAGCCAGTGTATGTGTCCCTATTCCCTTTATAGAGAGGCAGTGTCTGTGTCTCTATAGAGCCAGTGTCTGAGTCCCTATTCCCTTTATAGAGAGCCAGTGACTGTGTCCCTATTCCCATAATAGAGAGGCAGTGTCTGAGTCCCTATTCCCTTTATATAGAGCCAGTGTCTGTGTCCCTATGCCCTTTATAGAGAGGCAGTGTCTGTGTCCCTATTCCCTTTATAGAGAGGCAGTGTCTGAGTCCCTATTCCCTTTAAAGAGAGGCAGTGTCTGTGTCCCTATTCCCTTTAAAGAGAGGCAGTGTCTGAGTCCCTATTCCTTTTATAGAGAGGCAGTGTCTGAGTCCCTATTCCCTTTATAGAGAGGCAGTGTCTGTGTCCCTATTCCCTTCATAGAGAGCCAGTGTCTGTGTCCCTATTCCCTTTATAGAGAGCCAGTGTCTGAGTCCCTGTTCCTTTTATAGAGAGCCAGTGTCTGAGTCCCTATTCCCTTTATAGAGAGCCAGTGTCTGTGTCCCTATTCCCTTTACATAGAGGCAGTGTCTGTGTCCCTATAGAGAGCCAGTGTCTGTGTCCCTATTCCCTTTATAGAGAGGCAGTGTCTGTGTCCCTATAGAGCCAGTGTCTGAGTCCCTATTCCCTTTACAGAGAGGCAGTGTCTGAGTCCCTATCCCCTTTATAGAGAGGCAGTGACAGTGTCCCTATTCCAATTATAGAGAGGCAGTGTCTGTGTCCCTATTCCCTTTATAGAGAGGCAGTGTCTGAGTCCCTGTTCCTTTTATAGAGAGCAAGTGTCTGAGTCCCTATTCCTTTTATAGAGAGGCAGTGTCTGAGTCCCTATTCCCTTTATAGAGAGGCAGTGTCTGTGTCCCTATTCCCTTTATAGAGAGGCAGTGTCTGAGTCCCTATTCCCTTTATAGAGAGGCAGTGTCTATGTCTCTATAGAGCCAGTGTCTGAGTCCCTATTCCCTTTATAGAGAGCCAGTGACTGTGTCCCTATTCCCATAATAGAGAGGCAGTGTCTGAGTCCCTATTCCCTTTATATAGAGCCAGTGTCTGTGTCCCTATGCCCTTTATAGAGAGGCATTGTCTGTGTCCCTATTCCCTTTATAGAGAGGCAGTGTCTGAGTCCCTATTCCCTTTAAAGAGAGGCAGTGTCTGTGTCCCTATTCCCTTTAAAGAGAGGCAGTGTCTGAGTCCCTATTCCCCTTATAGAGAGCCAGTGTCTGAGTCCCTGTTCCTTTAATAGAGAGCCAGTGTCTGAGTCCCTATTCCCTTTATAGAGAGCCAGTGTCTATGTCCCTATTCCCTTTATAGAGAGCCAGTGTATGTGTCCCTATTATCTTTATAGAGAGGCAGTGTCTATGTCTCTATAGAGCCAGTGTCTGAGTCCATATTCCCTTTACAGAGGCAGTGTCTGAGTCCCTATCCCCTTTATAGAGAGCCAGTGACTGTGTCCCTATTCCCATAATAGAGAGGCAGTGTCTGAGTCCCTATTTCCTTTATATAGAGCCAGTGTCTGTGTCCCTATTCCCTTTATAGAGAGGCAGTGTCTGTGTCCCTATTCCCTTTATAGAGAGGCAGTGTCTGAGTCTCTATTCCCTTTATAGAGAGGCAGTGTCTGTGTCCCTATTCCCTTTGGAGAGAGGCAGTGTCTGAGTACCTATTCCCTTTAAAGAGAGGCAGTGTCTGAGACCCTATTCCCTTTATAGAGAGGCAGTGTCTGTGTCCCTATAGAGATGCAGTGTCTGTGTCGCTATTCCCTTTATAGAGATGCAGTGTCTGAGTCCCTATTCCCTTTATAGAGAGGCAGTGTCTGAGTCCCTATTCCCTTTATAGAGAGGCAGTGTCTGAGTCCCTATTCCCCTTATAGAGAGGCAGTGTCTGAGTCCCTGTTCCCTTTAATAGAGAGGCAGTGTCTGAGTCCCTATTCCCTTTATAGAGAGGCAGTGTCTGTGTCCCTATTCCCTTTATAGAGAGGCAGTGTCTGTGTCCCTATTCCCTTTATAGAGAGGCAGTGTCTGTGTCCCTATTCCCTCTGTAGAGAGGCAGTGTCTGTGTCCCTATTCCCTTTATAGAGAGGCAGTGTCTGTGTCCCTATTCCTCTTTAGAGAGGCAGTGTCTGTGTCCCTATTCCCTTTATAGAGAGGCAGTGTCTGTGTCCCTATTCCCTTTATAGAGAGGCAGTGTCTGAGTCCCTATTCCCTTTAAAGAGAGGCAGTGTCTGTGTCCCTATTCCCTTTATAGAGAGGCAGTGTCTGTGTTCCTATTCCCGTTATAGAGAGCCAGTGTCTGAGTCCCTATTCCATTTATAGAGAGCCAGTGTCTGAGTCCCTATTCCCTTTATAGAGAGGCGGTGTCTGAGTCCCTATTCCCGTTATAGAGAGCCAGTGTCTGAGTCCCTATTCCATTTATAGAGAGGCAGTCTCTGAGTCCCTATTCCCTTTATAAAGAGGCAGTGTCTGAGTCCCTATTCCCTTATAGAAAGCCAGTGTCTGTGTCCCCATTCCCTTTATAGAGAGGCAGTGTCTGTGTCCCTATAGAGAGGCAGTGTCTGTGTCCCTATTCCCTTTATAGAGAGGCAGTGTCTGTGTCCCTATAGAGCCAGTGTCTGAGTCCCTATTCCCTTTACAGAGAGGCAGTGTCTGATTCCTGTTCCTTTTACAGAGAGCCAGTGTCTGAGTCCCTATTCCCTTTATAGAGAGCCAGTGTCTGTGTCCCTATTCCCTTTATAGAGAGCCAGTGTCTGTGTCCCTATTCCCTTTATAGAGAGGCAGTGTCTATGTCCCTATAGAGAGCCAGTGTCTGAGTCCCTATTCCCTTTATAGAGAGGCAGTGTCTGAGTCCCTATCCCCTTTATAGAGAGGCAGTGTATGAGTCTCTATTCCCTAATAGAGAGGCAGTGTCTGAGTCACTTTTCCCTTTATATAGAGCCAGTGTCTGTGTCCCTATTCCCTTTATAGAGAGGCAGTGTCTGTGTCCCTATTCCCTTTATAGAGAGCCAGTGTCTGAGTCCCTATTCCCTTTATAGAGAGCCAGTGTCTATGTCCCTATTCCCTTTATAGAGAGCCAGTGTATGTGTCCCTATTCCCTTTATAGAGAGGCAGTGTCTATGTCTCTATAGAGCCAGTGTCTGAGTCCCTATTCCCTTTATAGAGAGGCAGTGTCTGTGTCCCTATTCCCTTCATAGAGAGCCAGTGTCTGTGTCCCTATTCCCTTTATAGAGAGCCAGTGTCTAAGTCCCTGTTCCTTTTATAGAGAGCCAGTGTCTGAGTCCCTATTCCCTTTATAGAGAGCCAGTGTCTGTGTCCCTATTCCCTTTACATAGAGGCAGTGTCTATGTCCCTATAGAGAGCCAGTGTCTGTGTCCCTATTCCCTTTATAGAGAGGCAGTGTCTATGTCCCTATAGAGCCAGTGTCTGAGTCCCTATTCCCTTTACAGAGAGGCAGTGTCTGAGTCCCTATCCCCTTTATAGAGAGCCAGTGACAGTGTCCCTATTCCAATTATAGAGAGGCAGTGTCTGTGTCCCTATTCCCTTTATAGAGAGCCAGTGTCTGAGTCCCTGTTCCTTTTATAGAGAGCAAGTGTCTGAGTCCCTATTCCCTTTATAGAGAGCCAGTGTCTGAGTCCCTATTCCCTTTATAGAGAGCCAGTGTCTATGTCCCTATTCCCTTTATAGAGAGCCAGTGTATGTGTCCCTATTCCCTTTATAGAGAGGCAGTGTCTATGTCTCTATAGAGCCAGTGTCTGAGTCCCTATTCCCTTTATAGAGAGCCAGTGACTGTGTCCCTATTCCCATAATAGAGAGGCAGTGTCTGAGTCCCTATTCCCTTTATATAGAGCCAGTGTCTGTGTCCCTATGCCCTTTATAGAGAGGCATTGTCTGTGTCCCTATTCCCTTTATAGAGAGGCAGTGTCTGAGTCCCTATTCCCTTTAAAGAGAGGCAGTGTCTGTGTCCCTATTCCCTTTAAAGAGAGGCAGTGTCTGAGTCCCTATTCCCCTTATAGAGAGCCAGTGTCTGAGTCCCTGTTCCTTTAATAGAGAGCCAGTGTCTGAGTCCCTATTCCCTTTATAGAGAGCCAGTGTCTATGTCCCTATTCCCTTTATAGAGAGCCAGTGTATGTGTCCCTATTCCCTTTATAGAGAGGCAGTGTCTATGTCTCTATAGAGCCAGTGTCTGAGTCCATATTCCCTTTACGAGAGGCAGTGTCTGAGTCCCTATCCCCTTTATAGAGAGCCAGTGACTGTGTCCCTATTCCCATAATAGAGAGGCAGTGTCTGAGTCTCTATTTCCTTTATATAGAGCCAGTGTCTGTGTCCCTATTCCCTTTATAGAGAGGCAGTGTCTGTGTCCCTATTCCCTTTATAGAGAGGCAGTGTCTGAGTCCCTATTCCCTTTAAAGAGAGGCAGTGTCTGTGTCCCTATTCCCTTTAAAGAGAGGCAGTGTCTGAGTCCCTATTCCCTTTATAGAGAGGCAGTGTCTGAGTCCCTATTCCCTTTATAGAGAGGCAGTGTCTGTGTCCCTATAGAGAGCCAGTGTCTGTGTCGCTATTCCCTTTATAGAGAGGCAGTGTCTGAGTCCCTATTCCCTTTATAGAGAGGCAGTGTCTGAGTCTCTATTCCCTTTATAGAGAGGCAGTGTCTGAGTCCCTATTCCCTTATAGAGAGGCAGTGTCTGAGTCCCTGTTCCCTTTAATAGAGAGGCAGTGTCTGAGTCCCTATTCCCTTTATAGAGAGGCAGTGTCTGTGTCCCTATTCCCTTTATAGAGAGCTAGTGTCTGTGTCCCTATTCCCTTTATAGAGAGGCAGTGTCTGTGTCCCTATTCCCTCTGTAGAGAGGCAGTGTCTGTGTCCCTATTCCCTTTATAGAGAGGCAGTGTCTGTGTCCCTATTCCCTCTTTAGAGAGCCAGTGTCTGTGTCCCTATTCCCTCTATAGAGAGCCAGTGTCTGTGTCCCTATTCCCTTTATAGAGAGCCAGTGTCTGAGTCCCTATTCCCTTTAAAGAGAGGCAGTGTCCGTGTCCCTATTCCCTTTATAGAGAGGCAGTGTCTGAGTCCCTATTCCCGTTATAGAGAGGCAGTGTCTGAGTCCCTATTCCCTTTATAGAGAGGCAGTTTCTGAGTCCCTATTCCCTTTATAGAGAGGCGGTGTCTGAGTCCCTATTCCCGTTATAGAGAGCCAGTGTCTGAGTCCCTATTCCATTTATAGAGAGGCAGTGTCTGAGTCCCTATTCCCTTTATAGAGAGGCAGTGTCTGAGTCCCTATTCCCTTTATAGAAAGCCAGTGTCTGAGTCCCCATTCCCTTTATAGAGAGGCAGTGTCTGTGTCCCTATAGAGAGCCAGTGTCTGTGTCCCTATTCCCTTTATAGAGAGGCGTGGTCCTATAGAGCCAGTGTCTGAGTCCCTATTCCCTTTACAGAGAGGCAGTGTCTGAGTCCCTGTTCCTTTACAGAGAGGCAGTGTCTGAGTCCCTATTCCCTTTATAGAGAGCCAGTGTCTATGTCCCTATTCCCTTTATAGAGAGCCAGTGTATGTGTCCCTATTCCCTTTATAGAGAGGCAGTGTCTATGTCTCTATAGAGCCAGTGTCTGAGTCCCTATTCCCTTTACAGAGAGGCAGTGTCTGAGTCCCTATCCCCTTTATAGAGAGGCAGTTTATGAGTCTCTATTCCCATAATAGAGAGGCAGTGTCTGAGTCACTTTTCCCTTTATAGAGAGGCAGTGTCTGTGTCCCTATTCCCTTTATAGAGAGGCAGTGTCTGTGTCCCTATTCCCTTTATAGAGAGCCAGTGTCTGAGTCCCTATTCCCTTTATAGAGAGCCAGTGTCTGTGTCCCTATTCCCTTTATAGAGAGGCAGTGTCTGTGTCCCTATTCCCTTTATAGAGAGGCAGTGTCTGTGTCGCTATAGAGCCAGTGTCTGAGTCCCTATTCCCTTTATAGAGAGGCAGTGTCTGTGTCCCTATCCCTATAGAGAGCCAGTGTCTGAGTCCCTATTCCCTTTATAGAGAGGCAGTGTCTGGTCCCTTTCCTTTTATAGAGAGCCAGTGTCTGAGTCCCTATTCCCTTTATAGAGAGCCAGTGTCTGTGTCCCTATTCCCTTTACAGAGAGGCAGTGTCTGTGTCCCTATAGAGAGGCAGTGTCTGTGTCCCTATTCCCTTTATAGAGAGGCAGTGTCTGTGTCTATAGAGCCAGTGTCTGAGTCCCTATTCCCTTTACAGAGAGGCAGTGTCTGAGTCCCTATTCCCTTTATAGAGAGGCAGTGACAGTGTCCCTATTCCCATTATAGAGAGGCAGTGTCTGTGTCCCTATTCCCTTTATAGAGAGCCAGTGTCTGAGTCCCTGTTCCTTTTATAGAGAGCAAGTGTCTGAGTCCCTATTCCTTTTATAGAGAGCCAGTGTCTGAGTCCCTATTCCCTTTATAGAGAGCCAGTGTCTATGTCCCTATTCCCTTTATAGAGAGCCAGTGTATGTGTCCCTATTCCCTTTATAGAGAGGCAGTGTCTATGTCTCTATAGAGCCAGTGTCTGAGTCCATATTCCCTTTACAGAGAGGCAGTGTCTGAGTCCCTATCCCCTTTATAGAGAGCCAGTGACTGTGTCCCTATTCCCATAATAGAGAGGCAGTGTCTGAGTCTCTATTTCCTTTATATAGAGCCAGTGTCTGTGTCCCTATTCCCTTTATAGAGAGGCAGTGTCTGTGTCCCTATTCCCTTTATAGAGAGGCAGTGTCTGAGTCCCTATTCCCTTTATAGAGAGGCAGTGTCTGTGTCCCTATTCCCTTTAAAGAGAGGCAGTGTCTGAGTCCCTATTCCCTTTATAGAGAGGCAGTGTCTGAGTCCCTATTCCCTTTATAGAGAGGCAGTGTCTGTGTCCCTATAGAGAGCCAGTGTCTGTGTCCCTATTCCCTTTATAGAGAGCCAGTGTCTGAGTCCCTATTCCCTTTATAGAGAGGCAGTGTCTGAGTCTCTATTCCCTTTATAGAGAGGCAGTGTCTGTGTCCCTATTCCCTTTGTAGAGAGGCAGTGTCTGAGTCCCTGTTCCCTTTAAAGAGAGGCAGTGTCTGAGACCCTATTCCCTTTATAGAGAGGCAGTGTCTGTGTCCCTATTCCTTTATAGAGAAGCTAGTGTCTGTGGCGCTATTCCCTTTATAGAAAGGCAGTGTCTGTGTCCCTATTCCCTCTGTAGAGAGGCAGTGTCTGTGTCCCTATTCCCTTTATAGAGAGCCAGTGTCTGTGTCCCTATTCCCCTTTCAGAGAGCCAGTGTCTGTGTCCCTATTCCCTTTATAGAGAGCCAGTGTCTGTGTCCCTATTCCCTTTATAGAGAGGCAGTGTCTGAGTCCCTATTCCCTTTATAGAGAGGCAGTGTCCGTGTCCCTATTCCCTTTATAGAGAGGCAGTGTCTGAGTCCCTATTCCCTTTATAGAGAGGCAGTGTCTGAGTCCCTATTCCATTTATAGAGAGGCAGTGTCTGAGTCCCTATTCCCTTTATAGAGAGGCGGTGTCTGAGTCCCTATTCCCGTTATAGAGAGCCAGTGTCTGAGTCCCTGTTCCATTTATAGAGAGCCAGTCTCTGAGTCCCTATTCCCTTTATAGAGAGGCAGGGTCTGAGTCCCTATTCCCTTTATAGAAAGCCAGTGTCTGTGTCCCTATTCCCTTTATAGAGAGGCAGTGTCTATGTCCCTATAGAGAGCCAGTGTCTGTGTCCCTATTCCCTTTATAGAGAGGCAGTGTCTATGTCCCTATAGAGCCAGTGTCTGAGTCCCTATTCCCTTTACAGAGAGGCAGTGTCTGGTTCCTGTTCCTATTATAGAGAGGCAGTGTCTGAGTCTCTATTCCCTTTATAGAGAGCCAGTGTCTGTGTCCCTATTCCCTTTATAGAGAGGCAGTGTCTGTGTCCCTATTCCCTTTATAGAGAGGCAGTGTCTGAGTCCCTATTCCCTTTAAAGAGAGGCAGTGTCTGTGTCCCTATTCCCTTTAAAGAGAGGCAGTGTCTGAGTCCCTATTCCTTTTATAGAGAGGCAGTGTCTGAGTCCCTATTCCCTTTATAGAGAGGCAGTGTCTGTGTCCCTATTCCCTTCATAGAGAGCCAGTGTCTGTGTCCCTATTCCCTTTATAGAGAGCCAGTGTCTGAGTCCCTATTCCCTTTATAGAGAGGCAGTGTCTGAGTCTCTATTCCCTTTATAGAGAGGCAGTGTCTGTGTCCCTATTCCCTTTGGAGAGAGGCAGTGTCTGAGTACCTATTCCCTTTAAAGAGAGGCAGTGTCTGAGACCCTATTCCCTTTATAGAGAGGCAGTGTCTGTGTCCCTATAGAGAAGCAGTGTCTGTGTCGCTATTCCCTTTATAGAGAGGCAGTGTCTGAGTCCCTATTCCCTTTATAGAGAGGCAGTGTCTGAGTCCCTATTCCCTTTATAGAGAGGCAGTGTCTGAGTCCCTATTCCCCTTATAGAGAGCCAGTGTCTGAGTCCCTGTTCCTTTAATAGAGAGCCAGTGTCTGAGTCCCTATTCCCTTTATAGAGAGCCAGTGTCTATGTCCCTATTCCCTTTATAGAGAGCTAGTGTCTGTGTCCCTATTCCCTTTATAGAAAGGCAGTGTCTGTGTCCCTATTCCCTCTGTAGAGAGCCAGTGTCTGTGTCCCTATTCCCTTTATAGAGAGCCAGTGTCTATGTCCCTATTCCCTCTTTAGAGAGCCAGTGTCTGTGTCCCTATTCCCTCTATAGAGAGCCAGTGTCTGTGTCCCTATTCCCTTTATAGAGAGCCAGTGTCTGAGTCCCTATTCCCTTTACAGAGAGGCAGTGTCCGTGTCCCTATTCCCTTTATAGAGAGGCAGTGTCTGAGTCCCTATTCCCGTTATAGAGAGCCAGTGTCTGAGTCCCTATAGAGAGGCAGTGTCTGAGTCCCTATTCCCTTTATAGAGAGGCAGTGTCTGAGTCCCTATTCCCTTTATAGAGAGGCAGTGTCTGAGTCCCTATTCCCTTTATAGAGAGGCAGTGTCTGAGTCCCTATTCCCTTTATAAAGAGGCAGGGTCTGAGTCCCTATTCCCTTTATAGAGAGCCAGTGTCTGTGTCCCCATTCCCTTTATAGAGAGGCAGTGTCTATGTCCCTATAGAGAGCCAGTGTCTGTGTCCCTATTCCCTTTATAGAGAGGCAGTGTCTATGTCCCTATAGAGCCAGTGTCTGAGTCCCTATTCCCTTTACAGAGAGGCAGTGTCTGAGTCCCTATCCCCTTTATAGAGAGGCAGTTGGTCTCTATTCCCATTATAGAGAGGCAGTGTCTGAGTCACTTTTCCCTTTATATAGAGCCAGTGTCTGTGTCCCTATTCCCTTTATAGAGAGGCAGTGTCTGTGTCCCTATTCCCTTTATAGAGAGCCAGTGTCTGAGTCCCTATTCCCTTTATAGAGAGCCAGTGTCTATGTCCCTATTCCCTTTATAGAGAGCCAGTGTATGTGTCCCTATTCCCTTTATAGAGAGGCAGTGTCTATGTCTCTATAGAGCCAGTGTCTGAGTCCCTATTCCCTTTACAGAGAGGCAGTGTCTGAGTCCCTATCCCCTTTATAGAGAGCCAGTGACTGTGTCCCTATTCCCATAATAGAGAGGCAGTGTCTGAGTCCCTATTTCCTTTATATAGAGCCAGTGTCTGTGTCCCTATTCCCTTTATAGAGAGGCAGTGTCTGTGTCCCTATTCCCTTTATAGAGAGGCAGTGTCTGAGTCCCTATTCCCTTTAAAGAGAGGCAGTGTCTGTGTCCCTATTCCCTTTAAAGAGAGGCAGTGTCTGAGTCCCTATTCCTTTTATAGAGAGGCAGTGTCTGAGTCCCTATTCCCTTTATAGAGAGGCAGTGTCTATGTCTCTATAGAGCCAGTGTCTGAGTCCCTATTCCCTTTATAGAGAGCCAGTGACTGTGTCCCTATTCCCATAATAGAGAGGCAGTGTCTGAGTCCCTATTCCCTTTATATAGAGCCAGTGTCTGTGTCCCTATGCCCTTTATAGAGAGGCAGTGTCTGTGTCCCTATTCCCTTTATAGAGAGGCAGTGTCTGAGTCCCTATTCCCTTTAAAGAGAGGCAGTGTCTGTGTCCCTATTCCCTTTAAAGAGAGGCAGTGTCTGAGTCCCTATTCCCCTTATAGAGAGCCAGTGTCTGAGTCCCTGTTCCTTTAATAGAGAGCCAGTGTCTGAGTCCCTATTCCCTTTATAGAGAGCCAGTGTCTGTGTCCCTATTCCCTTTATAGAGAGCCAGTGTATGTGTCCCTATTCCCTTTATAGAGAGGCAGTGTCTGTGTCTCTATAGAGCCAGTGTCTGAGTCCATATTCCCTTTACGAGAGGCAGTGTCTGAGTCCCTATTCCTTTTATAGAGAGGCAGTGACTGTGTCCCTATTCCCATAATAGAGAGGCAGTGTCTGAGTCCCTATTTCCTTTATATAGAGCCAGTGTCTGTGTCCCTATTCCCTTTATAGAGAGGCAGTGTCTGTGTCCCTATTCCCTTTATAGAGAGGCAGTGTCTGAGTCTCTATTCCCTTTATAGAGAGGCAGTGTCTGTGTCCCTATTCCCTTTGGAGAGAGGCAGTGTCTGAGTACCTATTCCCTTTAAAGAGAGGCAGTGTCTGAGACCCTATTCCCTTTATAGAGAGGCAGTGTCTGTGTCCCTATAGAGAAGCAGTGTCTGTGTCGCTATTCCCTTTATAGAGAGGCAGTGTCTGAGTCCCTATTCCCTTTATAGAGAGGCAGTGTCTGAGTCCCTATTCCCTTTATAGAGAGGCAGTGTCTGAGTCCCTATTCCCCTTATAGAGAGCCAGTGTCTGAGTCCCTGTTCCTTTAATAGAGAGCCAGTGTCTGAGTCCCTATTCCCTTTATAGAGAGCCAGTGTCTATGTCCCTATTCCCTTTATAGAGAGCTAGTGTCTGTGTCCCTATTCCCTTTATAGAAAGGCAGTGTCTGTGTCCCTATTCCCTCTATAGAGAGGCAGTGTCTGTGTCCCTATTCCCTTTATAGAGAGCCAGTGTCTATGTCCCTATTCCCTCTTTAGAGAGCCAGTGTCTGTGTCCCTATTCCCTCTATAGAGAGCCAGTGTCTGTGTCCCTATTCCCTTTATAGAGAGCCAGTGTCTGAGTCCCTATTCCCTTTAAAGAGAGGCAGTGTCCGTGTCCCTATTCCCTTTATAGAGAGGCAGTGTCTGAGTCCCTATTCCCGTTATAGAGAGCCAGTGTCTGAGTCCCTATTCCATTTATAGAGAGCCAGTTTCTGAGTCCCTATTCCCTTTATAGAGAGGCGGTGTCTGAGTCCCTATTCCCGTTATAGAGAGCCAGTGTCTGAGTCCCTATTCCATTTATAGAGAGCCAGTCTCTGAGTCCCTATTCCCTTTATAAAGAGGCAGGGTCTGAGTCCCTATTCCCTTATAGAAAGCCAGTGTCTGTGTCCCCATTCCCTTTATAGAGAGGCAGTGTCTATGTCCCTATAGAGAGCCAGTGTCTGTGTCCCTATTCCCTTTATAGAGAGGCAGTGTCTATGTCCCTATAGAGCCAGTGTCTGAGTCCCTATTCCCTTTACAGAGAGGCAGTGTCTGATTCCTGTTCCTTTTACAGAGAGGCAGTGTCTGAGTCTCTATTCCCTTTATAGAGAGGCAGTGTCTGTGTCCCTATTCCCTTTATAGAGAGGCAGTGTCTGTGTCCCTATTCCCTTTATAGAGAGGCAGTGTCTGAGTCCCTATTCCCTTTATAGAGAGCCAGTGTCTGTGTCCCTGTTCCCTTTATAGAGAGGCAGTGTCTGAGTCCCTATTCCCTTTATAGAGAGGCAGTGTCTGAGTCCCTATTCCCTTTATAGAGAGGCAGTGTCTGTGTCCCTATTCCCTTTATAGAGAGCCAGTGTCTGAGTCCCTATTCCCTTTATAGAGAGGCAGTGTCTGAGTCCCTATTCCCTTTATAGAGAGGCAGTGTCTGAGTCCCTATTCCCTTTATAGAGAGGCAGTGTCTGTGTCCCTATTCCCTTTATAGAGAGGCAGTGTCTGAGTCCCTATTCCCTTTATAGAGAGGCAGTGTCTGTGTCCCATTTTATAGAGAGGCAGTGTCTGTGTCCCTATTCCCTTTATAGAGAGGCAGTGTCTGAGTCCCTATTCCCTTTATAGAGAGGCAGTGTCTGAGTCCCTATTCCCTTTATAGAGAGGCAGTGTCTGTGTCCCTATAGAGAGCAGTGTCTGAGTCCCTATTCCCTTTATAGAGAGGCAGTGTCTGAGTCCCTATTCCCTTTATAGAGAGGCAGTGTCTGAGTCCCTATTCCCTTTATAGAGAGGCAGTGTCTGTGTCCCTATTCCCTTTATAGAGAGGCAGTGTCTGAGTCCCTGTTCCCTTTATAGAGAGCCAGTGTCTGAGTCCCTATTCCCTTTATAGAGAGGCAGTGTCTGAGTCCCTATTCCCTTTATAGAGAGGCAGTGTCTGTGTCCCTATTCCCTTTATAGAGAGGCAGTGTCTGTGTCCCTATTCCCTTTATAGAGAGGCAGTGTCTGAGTCCCTATTCCCTTTATAGAGAGCCAGTGTCTGTGTCCCTATTCCCTTTATAGAGAGGCAGTGTCTGTGTCCCTATTCCCTTTATAGAGAGGCAGTGTCTGTGTCCCTATTCCCTTTATAGAGAGGCAGTGTCTGAGTCCCTATTCCCTTTATAGAGAGGCAGTGTCTGTGTCCCTATTCCCTTTATAGAGAGGCAGTGTCTGAGTCCCTATTCCCTTTATAGAGAGGCAGTGTCTGTGTCCCTATTCCCTTTATAGAGAGGCAGTGTCTGAGTCCCTATTCCCTTTATAGAGAGGCAGTGTCTGTGTCCCTATTCCCTTTATAGAGAGGCAGTGTCTGTGTCCCTATAGAGAGGCAGTGTCTGTGTCCCTATTCCCTTTATAGAGAGGCAGTGTCTGTGTCCCTATTCCCTTTATAGAGAGGCAGTGTCTGAGTCCCTATTCCCTTTATAGAGAGGCAGTGTCTGTGTCCCTATTCCCTTTATAGAGAGGCAGTGTCTGAGTCCCTATTCCCTTTATAGAGAGGCAGTGTCTGAGTCCCTATTCCCTTAATAGAGAGGCAGTGTCTGTGTCCCTATTCCCTTTATAGAGAGGCAGTGTCTGTGTCCCTATTCCCTTTATAGAGAGGCAGTGTCTGAGTCCCTATTCCCTTTATAGAGAGGCAGTGTCTGAGTCCCTATTCCCTTTATAGAGAGGCAGTGTCTGTGTCCCTATTCCCTTTAAAGAGAGGCAGTGTCTGTGTCCCTATTCCCTTTATAGAGAGGCAGTGTCTGAGTCCCTATTCCCTTTATAGAGAGGCAGTGTCTGAGTCCCTATTCCCTTTATAGAGAGGCAGTGTCTGTGTCCCTATTCCTTTATAGAGAGGCAGTGTCTGAGTCCCTATTCCCTTTATAGAGAGGCAGTGTCTGTGTCCCTATCCCTTTATAGAGAGGCAGTGTCTGAGTCCCTATTCCCTTTATAGAGAGGCAGTGTCTGAGTCCCTATTCCCTTTATAGAGAGGCAGTGTCTGAGTCCCTATTCCCTTTATAGAGAGGCAGTGTCTGTGTCCCTATTCCCTTTATAGAGAGGCAGTGTCTGAGTCCCTATTCCCTTTATAGAGAGGCAGTGTCTGAGTCCCTATTCCCTTTATAGAGAGGCAGTGTCTGAGTCCCTATTCCCTTATAGAGAGGCAGTGTCTGAGTCCCTATTCCCTTTATAGAGAGGCAGTGTCTGAGTCCCTATTCCCTTTATAGAGAGGCAGTGTCTGTGTCCCTATTCCCTTTATAGAGAGGCAGTGTCTGTGTCCCTATTCCCTTTATAGAGAGGCAGTGTCTGTGTCCCTATTCCCTTTATAGAGAGGCAGTGTCTGAGTCCCTATTCCCTTTATAGAGAGGCAGTGTCTGAGTCCCTATTCCCTTTATAGAGAGGCAGTGTCTGTGTCCCTATAGAGAGCCAGTGTCTGTGTCCCTATTCCCTTTATAGAGAGGCAGTGTCTGTGTCCCTATTCCCTTTATAGAGAGGCAGTGTCTGAGTCCCTATTCCCTTTATAGAGAGGCAGTGTCTGTGTCCCTATTCCCTTTATAGAGAGCCAGTGTCTGAGTCCCTATTCCCTTTATAGAGAGCCAGTGTCTGAGTCCCTATTCCCTTTATAGAGAGGCAGTGTCTGTGTCCCTATTCCCTTTATAGAGAGGCAGTGTCTGTGTCCCTATTCCCTTTATAGAGAGCCAGTGTCTGAGTCCCTATTCCCTTTATAGAGAGGCAGTGTCTGTGTCCCTATTCCCTTTATAGAGAGGCAGTGTCTGAGTCCCTATTCCCTTTATAGAGAGGCAGTGTCTGTGTCCCTATTCCCTTTATAGAGAGGCAGTGTCTGTGTCCCTATTCCCTTTATAGAGAGGCGGTGTCTGAGTCCCTATTCCCTTTATAGAGAGGCAGTGTCTGAGTCCCTATTCCCTTTATAGAGAGGCAGTGTCTGAGTCCCTATTCCCTTTATAGAGAGGCAGTGTCTGAGTCCCTATTCCCTTTATAGAAAGGCAGTGTCTGTGTCCCTATTCCCTTTATAGAGAGGCAGTGTCTGTGTCCCTATAGAGAGGCAGTGTCTGTGTCCCTATTCCCTTTATAGAGAGGCAGTGTCTGTGTCCCTATGAGAGGCAGTGTCTGAGTCCCTATTCCCTTTAAAGAGAGGCAGTGTCTGAGTCCCTATTCCCTTTATAGAGAGGCAGTGTCTGAGTCCCTATTCCCTTTATAGAGAGGCAGTGTCTGAGTCCCTATTCCCTTCATAGAGAGGCAGTGTCTGTGTCCCTATTCCCTTTATAGAGAGGCAGTGTCTGAGTCCCTATTCCCGTTATAGAGAGCCAGTGTCTGAGTCCCTATTCCCTTTATAGAGAGCCAGTGTCTGTGTCCCTATTCCCTTTACAGAGAGGCAGTGTCTGTGTCCCTATAGAGAGCCAGTGTCTGTGTCCCTATTCCCTTTATAGAGAGGCAGTGTCTATGTCCCTATAGAGCCAGTGTCTGAGTCCCTATTCCCTTTACAGAGAGGCAGTGTCTGAGTCCCTATCCCCTTTATAGAGAGCCAGTGACAGTGTCCCTATTCCAATTATAGAGAGGCAGTGTCTGTGTCCCTATTCCCTTTATAGAGAGCCAGTGTCTGAGTCCCTGTTCCTTTTATAGAGAGCCAGTGTCTGAGTCCCTATTCCCTTTATAGAGAGGCAGTGTCTATGTCCCTATAGAGAGCAAGTGTCTGTGTCCCTATTCCCTTTATAGAGAGCCAGTGTCTGAGTCCCTGTTCCTTTTATAGAGAGCCAGTGTCTGAGTCCCTATTCCCTTTATAGAGAGCCAGTGTCTATGTCCCTATTCCCTTTATAGAGAGCCAGTGTATGTGTCCCTATTCCCTTTATAGAGAGGCAGTGTCTATGTCTCTATAGAGCCAGTGTCTGAGTCCCTATTCCCTTTATAGAGAGCCAGTGACTGTGTCCCTATTCCCATAATAGAGAGGCAGTGTCTGAGTCCCTATTCCCTTTATATAGAGCCAGTGTCTGTGTCCCTATGCCCTTTATAGAGAGGCATTGTCTGTGTCCCTATTCCCTTTATAGAGAGGCAGTGTCTGAGTCCCTATTCCCTTTAAAGAGAGGCAGTGTCTGTGTCCCTATTCCCTTTAAAGAGAGGCAGTGTCTGAGTCCCTATTCCCCTTATAGAGAGCCAGTGTCTGAGTCCCTGTTCCTTTAATAGAGAGCCAGTGTCTGAGTCCCTATTCCCTTTATAGAGAGCCAGTGTCTATGTCCCTATTCCCTTTATAGAGAGCCAGTGTATGTGTCCCTATTCCCTTTATAGAGAGGCAGTGTCTATGTCTCTATAGAGCCAGTGTCTGAGTCCATATTCCCTTTACAGAGAGGCAGTGTCTGAGTCCCTATCCCCTTTATAGAGAGCCAGTGACTGTGTCCCTATTCCCATAATAGAGAGGCAGTGTCTGAGTCTCTATTTCCTTTATATAGAGCCAGTGTCTGTGTCCCTATTCCCTTTATAGAGAGGCAGTGTCTGTGTCCCTATTCCCTTTATAGAGAGGCAGTGTCTGAGTCCCTATTCCCTTTATAGAGAGGCAGTGTCTGTGTCCCTATTCCCTTTAAAGAGAGGCAGTGTCTGAGTCCCTATTCCTTTTATAGAGAGGCAGTGTCTGAGTCCCTATTCCCTTTATAGAGAGGCAGTGTCTGTGTCCCTATTCCCTTTATAGAGAGGCAGTGTCTGAGTCCCTATTCCCTTTATAGAGAGGCAGTGTCTGAGTCCCTATTCCCTTTATAGAGAGGCAGTGTCTGTGTCTCTATTCCCTTTATAGAGAGGCAGTGTCTGAGTCCCTATTCCCTTTAGAGAGAGGCAGTGTCTGAGTACCTATTCCCTTTAAAGAGAGGCAGTGTCTGAGTCCCTATTCCCTTTATAGAGAGGCAGTGTCTGTGTCCCTATAGAGAGGCAGTGTCTGTGTCCCTATTCCCTTTATAGAGAGGCAGTGTCTGAGTCCCTATTCCCTTTATAGAGAGGCAGTGTCTGAGTCCCTATTCCCTTTATAGAGAGGCAGTGTCTGAGTCCCTATTCCCTTTATAGAGAGCCAGTGTCTGAGTCCCTGTTCCCTTTATAGAGAGGCAGTGTCTGAGTCCCTATTCCCTTTATAGAGAGGCAGTGTCTGTGTCCCTATTCCCTTTATAGAGAGGCAGTGTCTGTGTCCCTATTCCCTTTATAGAGAGGCAGTGTCTGTGTCCCTATCCTCTATAGAGAGGCAGTGTCTGTGTCCCTATTCCCTTTATAGAGAGGCAGTGTCTGTGTCCCTATTCCCTCTATAGAGAGGCAGTGTCTGTGTCCCTATTCCCTTTATAGAGAGGCAGTGTCTGTGTCCCTATTCCCTTTATAGAGAGCCAGTGTCTGAGTCCCTATTCCCTTTATAGAGAGGCAGTGTCTGTGTCCCTATTCCCTTTATAGAGAGGCAGTGTCTGAGTCCCTATTCCCGTTATAGAGAGGCAGTGTCTGAGTCCCTATTCCCTTTATAGAGAGGCAGTGTCTGAGTCCCTATTCCCTTTATAGAGAGGCGGTGTCTGAGTCCCTATTCCCGTTATAGAGAGGCAGTGTCTGTGTCCCTATTCCATTTATAGAGAGGCAGTGTCTGAGTCCCTATTCCCTTTATAGAGAGGCAGTGTCTGAGTCCCTATTCCCTTTATAGAGAGCCAGTGTCTGAGTCCCTATTCCCTTTATAGAGAGGCAGTGTCTGTGTCCCTATTCCCTTTATAGAGAGGCAGTGTCTGAGTCCCTATTCCCTTTATAGAGAGGCAGTGTCTGATGTCCCTATAGAGGCAGTGTCTGAGTCCCTATTCCCTTTATAGAGAGGCAGTGTCTGAGTCCCTATTCCCTTTATAGAGAGGCAGTGTCTGAGTCCCTATTCCCTTTATAGAGAGGCAGTGTCTGAGTCCCTATTCCCTTTATAGAGAGGCAGTGTCTGTGTCCCTATTCCCTTTATAGAGAGGCAGTGTCTGTGTCCCTATTCCCTTTATAGAGAGGCAGTGTCTGAGTCCCTATTCCCTTTATAGAGAGCCAGTGTCTGAGTCCCTATTCCCTTTATAGAGAGGCAGTGTCTGAGTCCCTATTCCCTTTATAGAGAGGCAGTGTCTGAGTCCCTATTCCCTTTATAGAGAGGCAGTGTCTGAGTCCCTATTCCCTTTATAGAGAGGCAGTGTCTGTGTCCCTATTCCCTTTATAGAGAGGCAGTGTCTGAGTCCCTATTCCCTTTATAGAGAGGCAGTGTCTGTGTCCCTATTCCCTTTATAGAGAGGCAGTGTCTGAGTCCCTATTCCCTTTATAGAGAGGCAGTGTCTGAGTCCCTATTCCCTTTATAGAGAGGCAGTGTCTGTGTCCCTATAAGAGGCAGTGTCTGTGTCCCTATTCCCTTTATAGAGAGGCAGTGTCTGAGTCCCTGTTCCCTTTATAGAGAGGCAGTGTCTGAGTCCCTATTCCCTTTATAGAGAGGCAGTGTCTGTGTCCCTATTCCCTTTATAGAGAGCCAGTGTCTGTGTCCCTATTCCCTTTATAGAGAGGCAGTGTCTGTGTCTCTATAGAGAGCCAGTGTCTGAGTCCCTATTCCCTTTATAGAGAGGCAGTGTCTGAGTCCCTATTCCCTTTATAGAGAGGCAGTGTCTGTGTCCCTATTATAGAGAGGCAGTGTCTGTGTCCCTATTCCCTTTATAGAGAGGCAGTGTCTGTGTCCCTATTCCCTTTATAGAGAGGCAGTGTCTGTGTCCCTATTCCCTTTATAGAGAGGCAGTGTCTGTGTCCCTATTCCCTTTAGAGAGGCAGTGTCTGAGTCCCTATTCCCTTTATAGAGAGGCAGTGTCTGTGTCCCTATTCCCTTTATAGAGAGGCAGTGTCTGAGTCCCTATTCCCTTTATAGAGAGGCAGTGTCTGAGTCCCTATTCCCTTTATAGAGAGGCAGTGTCTGTGTCCCTATTCCCTTTATAGAGAGGCAGTGTCTGAGTCCCTATTCCCTTTATAGAGAGGCAGTGTCTGAGTCCCTATTCCCTTTATAGAGAGGCAGTGTCTGTGTCCCTATTCCCTTTATAGAGAGGCAGTGTCTGAGTCCCTATTCCCTTTATAGAGGCAGTGTCTGTGTCCTATAGAGAGGCAGTGTCTGAGTCCCTATTCCCTTTATAGAGAGGCAGTGTCTGTGTCCCTATAGAGAGGCAGTGTCTGTGTCCCTATTCCCTTTATAGAGAGGCAGTGTCTGAGTCCCTATTCCCTTTATAGAGAGGCAGTGTCTGAGTCCCTATTCCCTTTATAGAGAGGCAGTGTCTGAGTCCCTATTCCCTTTATAGAGAGCCAGTGTCTGTGTCCCTATTCCCTTTATAGAGAGGCAGTGTCTGTGTCCCTATAGAGAGGCAGTGTCTGAGTCCCTATTCCCTTTATAGAGAGGCAGTGTCTGAGTCCCTATTCCCTTTATAGAGAGGCAGTGTCTGTGTCCCTATTCCCTTTATAGAGAGGCAGTGTCTGTGTCCCTATTCCCTTTATAGAGAGGCAGTGTCTGAGTCCCTATTCCCTTTATAGAGAGGCAGTGTCTGTGTCCCTATTCCCTTTATAGAGAGGCAGTGTCTGAGTCCCTATTCCCTTTATAGAGAGGCAGTGTCTGAGTCCCTATTCCCTTTATAGAGAGGCAGTGTCTGAGTCCCTATTCCCTTTATAGAGAGGCAGTGTCTGAGTCCCTATTCCCTTATAGAGAGGCAGTGTCTGAGTCCCTATTCCCTTTATAGAGAGCCAGTGTCTGTGTCCCTATTCCCTTTATAGAGAGGCAGTGTCTGAGTCCCTATTCCCTTTATAGAGAGGCAGTGTCTGTGTCCCCTTCCCTTTATAGAGAGCCAGTGTCTGTGTCCCTATTCCCTTTATACAGAGGCAGT
Organism: Salmo salar; assembly: GCF_905237065.1. Classification (NCBI taxonomy): domain Eukaryota; kingdom Metazoa; phylum Chordata; class Actinopteri; order Salmoniformes; family Salmonidae; genus Salmo; species Salmo salar. Next base: position 98,554,996 of record NC_059450.1, on the reverse strand, counting down.
GTCTGAGTCCCTATTCCATCTTTAGAGAGCCAGTGTCTGTGTCCCTATTCCCTTTATAGAGAGCCAGTGTCTGTGTCCCTATTCCCTTTATAGAGAGCCAGTGTCTGTGTCCCTATTCCCTTTATAGAGAGGCAGTGTCCGTGTCCCTATTCCCTTTATAGAGAGGCAGTGTCTGAGTCCCTATTCCCTTTATAGAGAGGCAGTGTCTGAGTCCCTATTCCATTTATAGAGAGCCAGTGTCTGAGTCCCTATTCCCTTTATAGAGAGGCGGTGTCTGAGTCCCTATTCCCGTTATAGAGAGGCAGTGTCTGAGTCCCTATTCCATTTATAGAGAGGCAGTGTCTGAGTCCCTATTCCCTTTATAGAGAGGCAGGGTCTGAGTCCCTATTCCCTTTATAGAGAGCCAGTGTCTGTGTCCCTATTCCCTTTATAGAGAGGCAGTGTCTGTGTTCCCTATAGAGAGGCAGTGTCTGTGTCCCTATTCCCTTTATAGAGAGGCAGTGTCTATGTCCTAGAGAGCCAGTGTCTGAGTCCCTATTCCCTTTATAGAGAGGCAGTGTCTGAGTCCCTATCCCCTTTATAGAGAGGCAGTGTATGAGTCTCTATTCCCATAATAGAGAGGCAGTGTCTGAGTCCCTATTCCCTTTATAGAGAGGCAGTGTCTGTGTCCCTATTCCCTTCATAGAGAGGCAGTGTCTGTGTCCCTATTCCTTTTATAGAGAGCCAGTGTCTGAGTCCCTATTCCCTTTATAGAGAGCCAGTGTCTGTGTCCCTATTCCCTTTACAGAGAGGCAGTGTCTGTGTCCTCTATAGAGAGCCAGTGTCTGTGTCCCTATTCCCTTTATAGAGAGGCAGTGTCTGTGTCCCTATAGAGAGCCAGTGTCTGAGTCCCTATTCCCTTTACAGAGAGGCAGTGTCTGTGTCCCTATACCTGAGAGGCAGTGTCAGTGTCCCTATTCCCATTATAGAGAGGCAGTGTCTGTGTCCCTATTCCCTTTATAGAGAGGCAGTGTCTGAGTCCCTGTTCCCTTTATAGAGAGGCAGTGTCTGAGTCCCTATTCCCTTTAAGAGAGGCAGTGTCTGAGTCTGTCCCTATAGAGAGGAAGTGTCTGTGTCCCTATTCCCTTTATAGAGAGCCAGTGTCTGAGTCCCTGTTCCTTTTATAGAGAGCCAGTGTCTGAGTCCCTATTCCCTTTATAGAGAGCCAGTGTCTGTGTCCCTATTCCCTTTATAGAGAGCCAGTGTATGTGTCCCTATTCCCTTTATAGAGAGGCAGTGTCTGTGTCTCTATAGAGCCAGTGTCTGAGTCCCTATTCTTCATCCCTTTATAGAGAGCCAGTGACTGTGTCCCTATTCCCATAATAGAGAGGCAGTGTCTGAGTCCCTATTCCCTTTATAGAGAGCCAGTGTCTGTGTCCCTATGCCCTTTATAGAGAGGCAGTGTCTGTGTCCCTATTCCCTTTATAGAGAGGCAGTGTCTGAGTCCCTATTCCCTTTAAAGAGAGGCAGTGTCTGTGTCCCTATTCCCTTTAAAGAGAGGCAGTGTCTGAGTCCCTATTCCCTTTATAGAGAGGCAGTGTCTGAGTCCCTGTTCCCTTTATAGAGAGCCAGTGTCTGAGTCCCTATTCCCTTTATAGAGAGCCAGTGTCTGTGTCCCTATTCCCTTTATAGAGAGGCAGTGTCTGTGTCCCTATTCCCTTTATAGAGAGGCAGTGTCTGTGTCTCTATCCAAGAGCCAGTGTCTGAGTCCATATTCCCTTTAGAGAGGCAGTGTCTGTGTCCCTATTCCCTTTACAGAGAGGCAGTGTCTGAGTCCCTATTCCCTTTATAGAGAGGCAGTGTCTGTGTCCCTATTCCCATTATAGAGAGGCAGTGTCTGAGTCTCTATTTCCCTTTATAGAGAGGCAGTGTCTGTGTCCCTATTCCCTTTATAGAGAGGCAGTGTCTGAGTCCCTATTCCCTTTATAGAGAGGCAGTGTCTGAGTCCCTATTCCCTTTATAGAGAGGCAGTGTCTGTGTCCATATTCCCTTTATAGAGAGGCAGTGTCTGAGTCCCTATTCCCTTTATAGAGAGGCAGTGTCTGAGTCCCTATTCCCTTTATAGAGAGGCAGTGTCTGTGTCCCTATTCCCTTTATAGAGAGCCAGTGTCTGTGTCCCTATTCCCTTTATAGAGAGGCGGCAGTGTCTGTGTCCCTATTCCCTTTATAGAGAGGCAGTGTCTGAGTCTCTATTCCCTTTATAGAGAGGCAGTGTCTGTGTCCCTATTCCCTTTGGAGAGAGGCAGTGTCTGAGTACCTATTCCCTTTATAGAGAGGCAGTGTCTGAGTCCCTATTCCCTTTATAGAGAGGCAGTGTCTGTATCCCTATAGAGAGGCAGTGTCTGTGTCGCTATTCCCTTTATAGAGAGGCAGTGTCTGAGTCCCTATTCCCTTTATAGAGAGGCAGTGTCTGAGTCCCTATTCCCTTTATAGAGGCGGTGTCTGCTAGAGAGGCAGTGTCTGAGTCCCTATTCCCTTTATAGAGAGCCAGTGTCTGAGTCCCTATTCCCTTTATAGAGAGGCAGTGTCTGCCCTATAGAGGCAGTGTCTGTGTCCTATTCCCTTTATAGAGAGGCAGTGTCTGAGTCCCTATTCCCTTTATAGAGAGGCAGTGTCTGAGTCCCTATTCCCTTTATAGAGAGGCAGTGTCTGTGTCCCTATTCCCTTTATAGAGAGGCAGTGTCTGTGTCCCTATTCCCTTTATAGAGAGGCCAGTGTCTGAGTCCCTATTCCCTTTATAGAGAGGCAGTGTCTGTGTCCCTATTCCCTTTATAGAGAGCTAGTGTCTGTGTCCCTATTCCCTTTATAGAGAGGCAGTGTCTGTGTCCCTATTCCCTCTGTAGAGAGCCAGTGTCTGTGTCCCTATTCCCTTTATAGAGAGGCAGTGTCTGTGTCCCTATTCCTCTATAGAGAGCCAGTGTCTGCGTCCCTATAGAGAGGCAGTGTCTGTGTCCCTATTCCCTTTATAGAGAGGCAGTGTCTGAGTCCCTATTCCCTTTAAAGAGAGGCAGTGTCTGTGTCCCTATTCCCTTTATAGAGAGGCAGTGTCTGAGTCCCTATTCCCGTTATAGAGAGGCAGTGTCTGAGTCCCTATTCCATTTATAGAGAGCCAGTGTCTGAGTCCCTATTCCCTTTATAGAGAGGCAGTGTCTGAGTCCCTATTCCCTTTATAGAGAGGCAGTGTCTGAGTCCCTATTCCATTTATAGAGAGGCAGTCTCTGAGTCCCTATTCCCTTTATAGAGAGGCAGGGTCTGAGTCCCTATTCCCTTATAGAAAGCCAGTGTCTGTGTCCCCATTCCCTTTATAGAGAGGCAGTGTCTATGTCCCTATAGAGAGCCAGTGTCTGTGTCCCTATTCCCTTTATAGAGAGGCAGTGTCTGAGTCCCTATCCCCTTTATAGAGAGGCAGTGTCTGAGTCTCTATTCCCTTAATAGAGAGGCAGTGTCTGTGTCCCTTTTCCCTTTATAGAGAGCCAGTGTCTGTGTCCCTATTCCCTTTATAGAGAGGCAGTGTCTGTGTCCCTATTCCCTTTATAGAGAGGCAGTGTCTGAGTCCCTATTCCCTTTATAGAGAGCCAGTGTCTGAGTCCCTATTCCCTTTAAAGAGAGGCAGTGTCCGTGTCCCTATTCCCTTTATAGAGAGGCAGTGTCTGAGTCCCTATTCCCGTTATAGAGAGCCAGTGTCTGAGTCCCTATTCCATTTATAGAGAGGCAGTGTCTGAGTCCCTATTCCCTTTATAGAGAGGCGGTGTCTGAGTCCCTATTCCCGTTATAGAGAGCCAGTGTCTGAGTCCCTATTCCATTTATAGAGAGCAGTCTCTGAGTCCCTATTCCATTTATAAAGAGGCAGGGTCTGAGTCCCTATTCCCTTATAGAAAGCCAGTGTCTGTGTCCCCATTCCCTTTATAGAGAGGCAGTGTCAATGTCCCTATAGAGAGCCAGTGTCTGTGTCCCTATTCCCTTTATAGAGAGGCAGTGTCTATGTCCCTATAGAGCCAGTGTCTGAGTCCCTATTCCCTTTACAGAGAGGCAGTGTCTGATTCCTGTTCCTTTTACAGAGAGCCAGTGTCTGAGTCCCTATTCCCTTTATAGAGAGCCAGTGTCTATGTCCCTATTCCCTTTATAGAGAGCCAGTGTATGTGTCCCTATTCCCTTTATAGAGAGGCAGTGTCTATGTCTCTATAGAGCCAGTGTCTGAGTCCCTATTCCCTTTACAGAGAGGCAGTGTCTGAGTCCCTATCCCCTTTATAGAGAGGCAGTTTATGAGTCTCTATTCCCATAATAGAGAGGCAGTGTCTGAGTCACTTTTCCCTTTATATAGAGCCAGTGTCTGTGTCCCTATTCCCTTTATAGAGAGGCAGTGTCTGTGTCCCTATTCCCTTTATAGAGAGGCAGTGTCTGAGTCCCTATTCCCTTTAAAGAGAGGCAGCGTCTGTGTCCCTATTCCCTTTAAAGAGAGGCAGTGTCTGAGTCCCTATTCCTTTTATAGAGAGGCAGTGTCTGTGTCCCTATTCCCTTCATAGAGAGGCAGTGTCTGAGTCCCTATTCCCTTTATACAGAGGCAGTCTCTGAGTCCCTATTCCCTTTATAGAGAGGCAGTGTCTGAGTCCCTATTCCCTTCATACAGAGGCAGTGTCAGAGTCCCTATTACCTTTATAGAGAGGCAGCTTCTGTGTCCCTATAGAGAGGCAGTGTCTGAGACCCTATTCCCTTTATAGAGAGGCAGTGTCTGTGTCCCTATAGAGAGGCAGTGTCTGAGACCCTATTCCCTTTATAGAGAGGCAGTGTCTGTGTCCCTATAGAGAGGCAGTGTCTATGTCCCTATTCCCTTTATAGAGAGGCAGTGTCTGAGTCCTTATTGCCTTTATAGAGAGTCAGTGTCTGAGTCCCTATTCCCTTTATAGAGAGCGAGTGTCTGTGTCCCTATAGAGAAGCAGTGTCTGTGTCCCTATTCCCTTTATAGAGAGGCAGTGTCTGTGTCCCTATAGAGAGGCAGTGGCTGAGTACCTATTCCCTTTAACGAGAGGCAGAGTCTGAGACCCTATTCCCTTTATAGAGAGGCAGTGTCTGTGTCCCTATAGAGAGGCAGTGTCTGTGTCCTTATTCCCTTTATAGAGAGGCAGTGTCTGAGTCCCTATTCCCTTTAAAGAGAGGCAGTGTCTGTGTCCCTATTCCCTTTAAAGAGAGGCAGTGTCTGAGTCCCTATTCCCTTTATAGAGAGGCAGTGTCTGAGTCTCTATTCCCTTCATAGAGAGCCAGTGTCTGTGTCCCTACAGAGAGGCAGTGTCTGAGTCCCTACAGAGAGGCAGTGTCTGTGTCCCTATTCCCTTTATAGAGAGGCAGCGTATGAGTCCCTATTCCCTTTATAGAAAGCCAGTGTCTGAGTCCCTATTCCCTTTATAGAGAAGCAGTGTCTGTGTCCCTATAGAGAGGCAGTGTCTGAGTCCCTATTCCCTTTATACAGAGGCAGTGTCAGAGTCCCTATTCCCTTTATAGAGAGGCAGTGTCTGAGTCCCTATAGAGAGGCAGTGTCTGAGTCCCTATTCCCTTTATAGAGAGCCAGTGTCTGTGTCCCTATTCCCTTTATAGAGAGGCAGTGTATGAGTCCCTATTCCCTTTATAGAGAGGCAGTGTCTGAGTCCCTATTCCCTTTATAGAGAAGCAGTGTCTGAGTCCCTATTCCCTTTATAGAGAGGCAGTGTCTGTGTCCCTATAGAGAAGCAGTGTCTGTGTCCCTATTCCCTTTATAGAGAGGCAGTGTCTGAGTCCCTATTCCCTTTATAGAGAGGCAGTGTCTGAGTCCCTATTCCCTTTATAGAGAGGCAGTGTCTGAGTCCCTATTCCCTTTATAGAGAGGCAGTGTCTGAGTCCCTATTCCCGTTATAGAGAGCCAGTGTCTGTGTCCCTATAGAGAGGCAGTGTCTGAGTCCCTATTCCCTTTATAGAGAGGCAGTGTCTGAGTCCCTATTCCCATTATAGAGAGGTAGTGTATGTGTCCCTATTCCCTTTATAGAGAGCCAGTGTCTGAGACCCTATTCCCTTTATAGAGAGGCAGTGTCTGTGTCCCTATAGAGAGGCAGTGTCTATGTCCCTATTCCCTTTATAGAGAGGCAGTGTCTGAGTCCTTATTGCCTTTATAGAGAGGCAGTGTCTGAGTCCCTATTCCCTTTATAGAGAGCGAGTGTCTGTGTCCCTATAGAGAAGCAGTGTCTGTGTCCCTATTCCCTTTATAGAGAGGCAGTGTCTGTGTCCCTATAGAGAGGCAGTGTCTGAGTACCTATTCCCTTTAACGAGAGGCAGTGTCTGAGACCCTATTCCCTTTATAGAGAGGCAGTGTCTGTGTCCCTATAGAGAGGCAGTGTCTGTGTCCTTATTCCCTTTATAGAGAGGCAGTGTCTGAGTCCCTATTCCCTTTATAGAGAGGCAGTGTCTGTGTCCCTATTCCCTTTATAGAGAGGCAGTGTCTGTGTCCCTATTCCCTTTATAGAGAGGCAGTGTCTGAGTCCCTATTCCATTTAAAGAGAGGCAGTGTCTGTGTCCCTATTCCCTTTAAAGAGAGGCAGTGTCTGAGTCCCTATTCCCTTTATAGAGAGGCAGTGTCTGAGTCTCTATTCCCTTCATAGAGAGCCAGTGTCTGTGTCCCTATTCCCTTTATAGAGAGCCAGTGTCTGAGTCCCTATTCCCTTTATACAGAGGCAGTGTCTGAGTCCCTATAGAGTGGCAGTGTCTGTGTCCCTATTCCCTTTATAGAGAGGCAGTGTATGAGTCCCTATTCCCTATATAGAAAGCCAGTGTCTGAGTCCCTATTCCCTTTATAGAGAAGCAGTGTCTGTGTCCCTATAGAGAGGCAGTGTCTGAGTCCCTATTCCCTTTATACAGAGGCAGTGTCAGAGTCCCTATTCCCTTTATAGAGAGGCAGTGTCTGAGTCCCTATAGAGAGGCAGTGTCTGAGTCCCTATTCCCTTTATAGAGAGCCAGTGTCTGTGTCCCTATTCCCTTTATAGAGAGGCAGTGTCTGTGTCCCTATTCCCTTTATAGAGAGGCAGTGTCTGAGTCCCTATTCCCGTTATAGAGAAGCAGTGTCTGTGTCCCTATAGAGAGGCAGTGTCTGAGTCCCTATTCCCTTTATACAGAGGCAGTGTCAGAGTCCCTATTCCCTTTATAGAGAGGCAGTGTCTGACTCCCTATAGAGAGGCAGTGTCTGAGTCCCTATTCCCTTTATAGAGAGCCAGTGTCTGTGTCCCTATTCCCTTTATACAGAGGCAGTGTCAGAGTCCCTATTCCCTTTATAGAGAGGCAGTGTCTGAGTCCCTATAGAGAGGCAGTGTCTGTGTCCCTATTCCCTTTATAGAGAAGCAGTGTCTGTGTCCCTATAGAGAGGCAGTGTCTGAGTCCCTATTCCCTTTATACAGAGGCAGTGTCAGAGTCCCTATTCCCTTTATAGAGAGGCAGTGTCTGAGTCCCTATAGAGAGGCAGTGTCTGAGTCCCTATTCCCTTTATAGAGAGCCAGTGTCTGTGTCCCTATTCCCTTTATAGAGAGGCAGTGTCTGTGTCCCTATTCCCTTTATAGAGAGGCAGTGTCTGAGTCCCTATTCCCGTTATAGAGAGCCAGTGTCTGTGTCCCTATAGAGAGGCAGTGTCTGAGTCCCTATTCCCTTTATAGAGAGGCAGTGTCTGAGTCCCTATTCCCATTATAGAGAGGCAGTGTCTGAGTCCCTATTCCCTTTATAGAGAAGCAGTGTCTGAGTCCCTATTCCCTTTATAGAGAGGCAGTGTCTGTGTCCCTATAGAGAAGCAGTGTCTGTGTCCCTATTCCCTTTATAGAGAGGCAGTGTCTGAGTCCCTATTCCCTTTATAGAGAGGCAGTGTCTGAGTCCCTATTCCCTTTATAGAGAGGCAGTGTCTGAGTCCCTATTCCCTTTATAGAGAGGCAGTGTCTGAGTCCCTATTCCCGTTATAGAGAGCCAGTGTCTGTGTCCCTATAGAGAGGCAGTGTCTGAGTCCCTATTCCCTTTATAGAGAGGCAGTGTCTGAGTCCCTATTCCCATTATAGAGAGGCAGTGTATGTGTCCCTATTCCCTTTATAGAGAGCCAGTGTCTGAGACCCTATTCCCTTTATAGAGAGGCAGTGTCTGTGTCCCTATAGAGAGGCTGTGTCTATGTCCCTATTCCCTTTATAGAGAGGCAGTGTCTGAGTCCTTATTGCCTTTATAGAGAGGCAGTGTCTGAGTCCCTATTCCCTTTATAGAGAGCGAGTGTCTGTGTCCCTATAGAGAAGCAGTGTCTGTGTCCCTATTCCCTTTATAGAGAGGCAGTGTCTGTGTCCCTATAGAGAGGCAGTGTCTGAGTACCTATTCCCTTTAACGAGAGGCAGTGTCTGAGACCCTATTCCCTTTATAGAGAGGCAGTGTCTGTGTCCCTATAGAGAGGCAGTGTCTGTGTCCTTATTCCCTTTATAGAGAGGCAGTGTCTGAGTCCCTATTCCCTTTATAGAGAGGCAGTGTCTGTGTCCCTATTCCCTTTATAGAGAGGCAGTGTCTGTGTCCCTATTCCCTTTATAGAGAGGCAGTGTCTGAGTCCCTATTCCATTTAAAGAGAGGCAGTGTCTGTGTCCCTATTCCCTTTAAAGAGAGGCAGTGTCTGAGTCCCTATTCCCTTTATAGAGAGGCAGTGTCTGAGTCTCTATTCCCTTCATAGAGAGCCAGTGTCTGTGTCCCTATTCCCTTTATAGAGAGCCAGTGTCTGAGTCCCTATTCCCTTTATACAGAGGCAGTGTCTGAGTCCCTATAGAGTGGCAGTGTCTGTGTCCCTATTCCCTTTATAGAGAGGCAGTGTATGAGTCCCTATTCCCTATATAGAAAGCCAGTGTCTGAGTCCCTATTCCCTTTATAGAGAAGCAGTGTCTGTGTCCCTATAGAGAGGCAGTGTCTGAGTCCCTATTCCCTTTATACAGAGGCAGTGTCAGAGTCCCTATTCCCGTTATAGAGAAGCAGTGTCTGTGTCCCTATAGAGAGGCAGTGTCTGAGTCCCTATAGAGAGGCAGTGTCTGAGTCCCTATTCCCTTTATAGAGAGCCAGTGTCTGTGTCCCTATTCCCTTTATACAGAGGCAGTGTCAGAGTCCCTATTCCCTTTATAGAGAGGCAGTGTCTGAGTCCCTATAGAGAGGCAGTGTCTGTGTCCCTATTCCCTTTATAGAGAAGCAGTGTCTGTGTCCCTATAGAGAGGCAGTGTCTGAGTCCCTATTCCCTTTATACAGAGGCAGTGTCAGAGTCCCTATTCCCTTTATAGAGAGGCAGTGTCTGAGTCCCTATAGAGAGGCAGTGTCTGAGTCCCTATTCCCTTTATAGAGAGCCAGTGTATGTGTCCCTATTCCCTTTATAGAGAGGCAGTGTATGAGTCCCTATTCCCTATATAGAAAGCCAGTGTCTGAGTCCCTATTCCCATTATAGAGAGGCAGTGTCTGTGTCCCTATTCCCTTTATAGAGAGGCAGTGTCTATGTCCCTATAGAGAGGCAGTGTCTGAGTCCCTATTCCCTTTATAGAGAGCCAGTGTCTGAGTCCCTATTCCCTTTATAGAGAAGCAGTGTCTGTGTCCCTATACAGAGGCAGTGTCTGAGTCCCTATTACCTTTATAGAGAGGCAGTGTCTGTGTCCCTATAGAGAGGCAGTGTCTGAGTCCCTATTCCCTTTATAGAGAGCCAGTGTCTGTGTCCCTATTCCCTGTATAGAGAGGCAGTTTCTGAGTCCCTATTCCCTTTATAGAGAGGCAGTGTCCGAGTCCCTATTCCCTTTATAGAGAGGCAGTGTCTGAGTCCCTATTCCCTTTATAGAGAAGCAGTGTCTGAGTCCCTATTCCCTTTATAGATAGGGACTCAGACACTGCCTATTCCCTTTATAGATAGGCAGTGTCTGTGTCTCTATTCCCTTTATAGAGAGGCAGTGACTGATTCCCTGTTCCCTTTATAGAGAGGCAGTGTCTGAGTCCCTATTCCCTTTACAGAGAAGCAGTGTCTGTGTCCCTATAGAGAGGCAGTGTCTGAGTCCCTATTCCCTTTATAGAGAGGCAGTGTCTGAGTCCCTATTCCCTTTATAGAGAGCCAGTGTCTGAGTCCCTATTCCCTTTATAGAGAAGCAGTGTCTGTGTCCCTATACAGAGGCAGTGTCTGAGTCCCTATTACCTTTATAGAGAGGCAGTGTCTGTGTCCCTATAGAGAGGCAGTGTCTGAGTCCCTATTCCCTTTATAGAGAGCCAGTGTCTGTGTCCCTATTCCCTGTATAGAGAGGCAGTTTCTGAGTCCCTATTCCCTTTATAGAGAGGCAGTGTCCGAGTCCCTATTCCCTTTATAGAGAGGCAGTGTCTGAGTCCCTATTCCCTTTATAGAGAAGCAGTGTCTGAGTCCCTATTCCCTAAGGCTCGCCGATTCCCTTTATAGATAGGCAGTGTCTGTGTCTCTATTCCCTTTATAGAGAGGCAGTGACTGATTCCCTGTTCCCTTTATAGAGAGGCAGTGTCTGAGTCCCTATTCCCTTTACAGAGAAGCAGTGTCTGTGTCCCTATAGAGAGGCAGTGTCTGAGTCCCTATTCCCTTTTTATAGGGAGCCAGTGTCTGTGTCCCTATTGCCTTTATAGAGAGCCAGTGTCTGAGTCCCTATTCCCTTTATAGAGAGGCATTTGGGAAGCAACCCACAGGAGGCTGGTGACACCTTAATCGGGGAGGACGGGCTCATGGTAATAACTGGAGTGGAATCTGTGGAATGGTAAACAATATATCAGACACATGGTTTCCATGGTTTCCAGGTGATTGATGCCACTCCATTTGCTCTGTTACAGCCTCCTGTGATCCAACCAGACCAATCCCATCAAGTCTAAAATGAAGACAATCAGGGAATAAAGACACTATGACCTCTTTTTAACCTGACAGGAAAGATGATCGTTACACAACAGTATAACGAGTACAATGTCAGCGACCTTTAACATCTTCAAATCTCTTGACAGTGCTCTGGAGCCCGGTCGGGTTTGTTAGAATATATTCAGCTTGACTCCTGTGGCAATACTCCACTCCATCCACCAGAGGGCAGCACTAGCTAAAGTAAACTATAACAGCTGTTCCAAGGACACAGTAGAGACAGACATATTTTTTATTTATTTAATTAACTAGGCAAGTCAGTTAAAGAAGAAATTCTTATTTACAATGACAGCCTACTGGGGAACAGTGGGTTAACTGCCTTGTTCAAGGGCAGAACGACAGATTTAAAAAACTACGGCCGGACGGACGGACGGATGGAGGAGGCGGACGGCCGGACGGAGGAGACGGACGAGACGGAGGTTACGAGAGCAATGGGGGGGATCGTAGAGAGTGAGAAAGAGAGATATGGAGGAGGGAGAGAAAAGGATGGAGAGAAAGAAAGAATGAGATGGAGGAGAGTGTGTGTGTTGCTTCTTCATGATATGAGGTTATACATTTTAATATCACAGGAGTCACTTGAGTTAAACAGAAGAGAGTTGATTTCTATAACTGATTTCTATGATCAGAAGGACGTCACAGTTAATAAAACCACTGAATTGATTCTGAACCATTCGTTTAAGATTCTTTGATTCGTCATTGGTTCCCAGCTGATTCGCAGGTTTCAGATGATTCGATTCGGTACTGTGTGTTTTGCCCTTGAGAGCTGACTTCCCAAAATAACCATCTGCCTCAGCCTATGACACACACACACACACACACACACGCATGTCTATCAGGCATTTGACTTGACAAAAATCTCTCTCACGTCTAAACCTATTGAGAGAGACAAAGCTCCAACTCACACAGTACAGAGTTCTAGTTAGATTCCCTAGTTCTACTGGTTAGTTTCCCCAGTTCTACTGGTTAGTTTCCCCAGTTCTACTGGTTAGTTTCCCCAGTTCTACTGGTTAGTTTCCCCAGTTCTACTGGTTAGTTTCCCCAGTTCTACTGGTTAGATTCCCCAGTTCTACTGGTTAGATTCCCCAGTTCTACTGGTTAGTGTCCCCAGTTCTACTGGTTAGTTTCCCCAGTTCTACTGGTTAGTTTCCCCAGTTATACTGGTTTGTTTCCCCAGTTCTACTGGTTAGTTTCCCCAGTTCTACTGGTTTGTTTCCCCAGTTCTACTGGTTCGTTTCTATTGGTTAGTTTCCCCAGTTCTACTGGTTAGATTCCCCAGTTCCACTGGTTCGATTCCCCAGTTCCACTGGTTCGATTCCCCAGTTCCACTGGTTCGATTCCCCAGTTCCACTGGTTCGATTCCCCAGTTCCACTGGTTCGATTCCCCAGTTCCACTGGTTCGTTTCCCCAGTTCCACTGGTTAGATTCCCCAGTTCTACTGGTTAGTTTCCCCAGTTCTACTGGTTAGTTTCCCCAGTTCTACTGGTTAGTTTCCCCAGTTCTACTGGTTAGTTTCCCCAGTTCTAATGGTTAGTTTCCCAAGTTCTACTGGTTAGTTTCCCAAGTTCTACTGGTTAGTTTCCCAAGTTCTACTGGTTAGTTTCCCCAGTTCTACTGGTTAGTTTCCCCAGTTCTACTGGTTAGTTTCCCCAGTTCTACTGGTTAGTTTCCCCAGTTCTACTGGTTAGTTTCCCCAGTTCTAATGGTTAGTTTCCCAAGTTCTACTGGTTAGTTTCCCAAGTTCTACTGGTTAGTTTCCCAAGTTCTACTGGTTAGTTTCCCCAGTTCTACTGGTTAGTTTCCCCAGCTCTACTGGTTAGTTTCCCCAGTTCTACTGCTTAGTTTCCCCAACCAAATGGAACCAAATGGAATAGTCCCAATAGTGCCAAACCCGAAGATAAACCAAGTGCACCTCAAATACTTGCAAGTATTTCACCCAATCCTAGTGTTTGTGTAAGGTGTGTGTGTGTGTGTGTGTGTGTGTATGTTTGTGTAAGTGTGTGTGTCTATGTTTGTGTAAGTGTGTGTGTTTGTGTAAGTGTGTGCGTGTGTAATGTTGGGATTCGTTACTTGAAAAAGTAGTTTATTCCATATTATTCAATACATGTAACAAAAGTAGTTTATTCCATATTATTTGATTAATGTAACAAAAGTAGTTTATTCCATATTACTCAATACATACAACAAGATGGCACTGACAGACATGTATTTCTTACATTATACAGCCGGAAATAACTTTGGGATATCAGAGTGGCGGTAACTCACCAGCATTACGACCAGAAATAAGACTTTCCCGAATGGGATCCTTTGTTCGCACGCCGCAGGGCAAGTTAACTTATCCCAGAGGTTGCTCCAAGACGCCGCCGGTGGAGAAGAGATATTCAGAGTGGAGTTCTAGTCCGACTCAGGAGGTGAGAACACCATCCATCACTTCCGAGTATATTACTCGCCAATGTTTAGTCTCCGGACAATAAAGTAGACGAGGATATCCTTCTAGAGCGACATCAGGGACTGTAACATACTCTGTTTAACAGGAACATGGCTCTCTCCGGATATACTCTCCCCATCCATACAGCCAGCTGGATTCTCAGTCCATCTCTCCCCAGATATACTGTCCCCATCCATACAGCCAGCTGGGTTCTCAGTCCATCTCTCTCCAGATATACTGTCCCCATCCATACAGCCAGCTGGGTTCTCAGTACATCTCTCTCCAGATATACTGTCCCCGTCTATACAGCCAACTGGGTTCTCAGTACATTGCGCAGATAAGAATTAAGAACTCTCCTGGAAGAAGGAAGTCGGAGGTGTATGTTTCATGATTAAACCTGTTAGGGACAGACGTTCCGCTAGCGGAACGCCTCACCAATATCCAATGGTAGAGCGTGGCGCGAAATACAAATACCTTAAAAATGCTATAACTTCAATTTCTCAAACATATGACTATTTTACACCATTTTAAAGACAAGACTCTCGTTAATCTAACCACATTGTCCAATTTCATAAAGGCTTTACAGCGAAAGCAAAACATTAGATTATGTCAGGAGAGTACCCTGCCAAAAATAAATCACACAGCCATTTTCAAAGTCGGCATATATGTCACAAAAACCAAAACCACAGCTAAATGCAGCACTAACCTTTGATGATCTTCATCAGATGACACTCCTAGGACATTATGTTATACAATACATGCATGTTTTGTTCAATCAAGTCCATATTTATATCAAAAACCAGCTTTTTACATTAGCATGTGACGTTCAGAACTAGCATACCCCCCGCAAACTTCCGGGGAATTTACTAACAATTTACTAAATTACTCACAATAAACGTTCACAAAAAGCATAACAATTATTTTAAGAATTATAGATACAGAACTCCTCTATGCACTCGATATGTCCGATTTTAAAATAGCTTTTTGGGAAAGCACATTTTGCAATATTCTAAGTACATAGCCCAGCCATCACGGGCTAGCTATTTAGACACCCGGCAAGTTTAGCCTTCACCATAATCAGATTTACTATTATAAAAGTTTGATTACCTTTTGTTGTCTTCGTCAGAATGCACTCCCAGGACTGCTACTTCAATAACAAATGTTGGTTTGGTCCAAAATAATCCATCGTTATATCCGAATAGCGGCGTTTTCTTCGTGCGTCCCAGACACTATCCGAAATGGTAAATCAGGGTCGCGCGCATGGCGCAATTCGTGACAAAAAAATTCTAAATATTCCAATACCGTACTTCGAAGCATGTCAACCGCTGTTTAAAATCCATTTTTATGCAATTTATCTCGTAAAAAGCGATGATGTTCCGACCGGGAATCTCCTTTCGGCAAACAGAGGAAAAATCACAAAGACGGGGCGGCCAGGGCACGCGCCTAAACCCACAGTCCCTTGATCGGCCACTTGAGAAAGGCGATAATGTGTTTCAGCCTGGGGCTGGAATGACGACATTCTGTTTTTTCCCGGGCTCTGAGCGCCCATGGAAGACGTAGGAAGTGTCACGTTAGAGCAGAGATCCTTTGTAAAAGATAGAGATGGCAAAGAAGTTCAAGAAATGGTCAGACAGGCCACTTCCTGTAAAGGAATCTCTCAGGTTTTGACCTGCCATTTGAGTTCTGTTATACTCACAGACACCATTCAAACAGTTTTAGAAACTTTGGAGTGTTTTCTATCCAAAGCCAATAATTATATGCATATTCTCGTTACTGGGCAGGAGTAGTAACCAGATTAAATCGGGTACGTTTTTTATCCAGCCGTGAAAATACTGCCCCCTAGCCATAACAGGTTAACTACTCATGGTGTGATTGTGATAACATACAGAAACTCAAGTCATTTTATTCACCTGAACAAGAATAACTCACAAACAAATGCAGACCGTATTACCTCCCAAGAGAATTCTCTTCGTGTTATAGTCACAACTGGGTCCTGGACTTCCTGACGGGCCACCCCCAGGTGGTGAAGATAGGAAACAACACCTCCACTACACTGATCCTCAACCCTGGGGCCCCACAAGGGTGCGTGCTCAGCCCCCTCCTGTACTCCATGTTCACTCATGACTGCGTGGCCATGCACGGCTCCAACTCAATCAACTTATCAGACGACACTACAGTGGTAGGCCTGATTACCAACAATGACTAGACAGCCTACAACGTCAACAAAACGAAAGAGCTGAACATGGACTTCTGGAAACAGCAGAGGGAGCACACCCCTATCCACATCAACAGGACCACAGTGGAGAAGGTGGAAAGCTTCAATTTCCTCGGCATACACATCACTGCCAAACTGAAATGGTCCACCCACACAAATAGTGTGGTGAAGAAGGCAGAAATCAAAAGAAAAATCAAATCAAATGTATTTATATAGCCCTTCGTACATCAGCTGATATCTCAAAGTGCTGTACAGAAACCCAGCCTAAAACCCCAAACAGCAAGCAATGCATGTGAAAGAAGCACGGTGGCTAGGCAAAACTCCCTAGGAAAAACTCCCTAGAAAGGCCAAAAACCTAGGAAGAAACCTAGAGAGGAACCAGGCTATGAGGGGTGGCCAGTCCTCTTCTGGCTGTGCCGGGTGGATATTAGAACAGCTTCAACCTCAGGAGGCTCATTAACTTTTACAGATGCACAATAGAGAACATCCTGTCGGGCTGTATCACCGCCTGGTACGGCAACTGTACCACCCGCAACCACAGGGCTCTCCAGAGGGTAGTGAGGTCTGCACAACGCATCACCGGGGGCAAACTACCTGCCCTCTAGGACACCTACAGCATCCAATGTCACAGGAAGGCCAAAAAGATCATCAAGGACAACAACCACCCAAGCCAGTGACTATTCACCCCGCTATCATCCAGAAGGCGAGGTCAGTACAGGTGCATCAAAGCTGGGACTGAGAGACTGAAAAACAGCTTCTATCTCAAGGCCATCAGACTGTTAAACAGCCATCACTAACACAGAGAGTCTGCTTCCCTATATACACAAACTTGAAATCACTGGCCACTTTAATAATTGAACACTAGTCACTTTTATAATGTCCTGCTACTCTCTCCTCTTCCATCCTATAATCTCCTCCCTCTGCTCAATCCTTCTCCGACCAATCTCCTGATTCTGTCTCCTCAACCCTCCTCTCCTCCCTTTCTGCATCCTTTGACTCTCTATGTCCCCTATCCTCCCGGCTGGCTCAGTCCTCCTCTCCTACTCCGTGGCTTGACGACTCATTGCGAGCTCACAGAACAGGGCTCCGGGCAGCCGAGCGGAAATGGAGGAAAACTAGCTTCCCTGCGGACCTGGCATCTTTTCACTCCCTCCTCTCTACATTTTCTTCCTCTGTTTCTGCTGCTAAAGCCCCTTTCTACCACTCAAAATTCCAAGCATCTGCCTCTAACCTTAGGAAGCTCTTTGCCACCTTCTCCTCCCTCCTCCCTCTCTGCGGATGACTTCATCAACCATTTTGAAAAGAAGGTTGACGACATCCGATCCTCGTTTGTTAAGTCAAACGACACCGCTGGTCCTGCTCACATTGCCCTACCCTATGATTTCACCTCTTTCTCCCCTCTCTCTCCAGATGAAATCTTGCGACTTGTGACGGCCGGCCGCCCAACAACCTGCCCGCTTGACCCTATCCCCTCCTCTCTTCTCCAGACCATTTCCGGAGACCTTCTCCCTTACGTCACCTCGCTCATCAACTAATCCTTGACCGCTGGCTACGTCCCTTCCGTCTTGAAGAGAGCGAGAGTTGCACCCCTTCTCAAAAAACCTACACTCGATACCTCCGATGTCAACAACTACAGACCAGTATCCCTTCTTTCTTTTCTCTCCAAAACTCTTGAGCGTGCCGTCCTTGGCCAGCTCTCTTGCTATCTCTCTCAGAATGACCTTGATCCAAATCAGTCAGGTTTCAAGACTGGTCATTCAACTGAGACTGCTCTTCTCTGTGTCACGGAGGCTCTCTGCACTGCTAAAGCTAACTCTCTCTCCTCTGCTCTCATCCTTCTAGACCTATCTGCTGCCTTTGATACTGTGAACCATCAGATCCTCCTCTCCACCCTCTCCGAGTTGGGCATCTCCGGCGCGGCTCACTCTTGGATTGCGTCCTACCTGACAGGTCGCGCCTACCAGGTGGCGTGGCGAGAATCCGTCTCCGCACCACGTGCTCTCACCACTGGTATCCCCCAGGGCTCAGTTCTAGGCCCTCTCCTATACACCAAGTCACTTGGCTCTGTCATATCCTCACATGGTCTCTCCTATTATTGCTACGCAGACGACACACAATCAATCTTCTCCTTTCCCCCTTCTGATAACCAGGTGGCGAATCGCATCTCTGCATGTCTGGAAGACATATCAGTGTGGATGACAGATCACCACCTCAAGCTGAACCTCGGCAAGACGGAGCTGCTCTTCCTCCCGGGGAAGGACTGCCCGTTCCATGATCTCGCCATCACGGTTGACAACTCCATTGTGTCCTCCTCCCAGAGTGCTAAGAGCCTTGGCGTGACCCTGGACAACACCCTGTCGTTCTCCGCTAACATCAAGACGGTGCGATCCAGTAGGTTCATGCTCTACAACATTCACAGAGTATGACCCTGCCTTACACAGAAAGCGGTGCAGGTCCAAATCCAGGCATCTCCCGTCTGGATTACTGCAACTCGCTGTTGGCGGGGCTCCCTGCCTGTGCCATTAAACCCATACAACTCATCCAGAACGCCGCAGCCAGTCTGGTGTTCAACCTTCCCAAGTTCTCTCACGTCATCATTTTCCTCCACACACTCCACTGGCTTCCAGTTGAAGCTCGCATCTGCTACAAGACCATGGTGCTTGCCTACGGAGCTGTGAGGGGAACGGCACCTCCGTACCTTCAGGCTCTGATCAGTCCCTACACCCAAACAAGGGCACTGCGTTCATCCACCTCTGGCCTGCTGGCCCCCCTACCTCTGCGGAAGCACAGTACCCGCTCAGCCCAGTCAAAACTGTTCGCTGCTCTGGCACCCCAATGGTGGAACAAGCTCCCTCACGACGCCAGGACAGCGGAGTCAATCACCACCTTCCGGAGACACCTGAAACCCCACCTCTTTAAGGAATACCTGGGATAGGATAAAGTAATCCCCCCCAAAAAGATATAGATGTACTATTGTAAAGTGGTTGTTCCACTGGATATCATATGGTGAATGCACCAATTTGTAAGTCACTCTGGATAAGAGCGTCTGCTAAATGACGTAAATGTAAATGTATGTGACCAATAACATTTTATTTTATTTGAATGTAAACCATCGAAATCAACATTTCCCTGTCTGCTCCTTTGGCTTGAAGCACAAACGTGGTCCCAATTGATAATACACAACACGGCAACCGCTGTGCACTAATCCTGATTCATGAAATTGAAAGCCTGTCTTTTTAAAATGTGTTACGATAATGCATATCTACACAAATATATAGGGCCATATAACATTAAAAGTAGACAAGGCTATTTGATGCAAGTTGTCTATTGTTCATTATCATGTTGACCGATCAGTCCTGCTGGCTATCCCGGCAGTGGGAATCTTTTTAAACCACTGGCATAGAGATGGATAGAGAGCACACTTCCCACTAGACACTGAATCACTAACGGTCTTTGCTATCACAGAAGAGATCAGAGGTACGCCCTCTTTCCATTTTTATGGACGGCTGTCATGACATTCTCTAAACAGCTTTTCTCCGCTCGCTCGATAACCAAATGAGGAAAAAGTGGAGATTGGATCATGGAAACACCTCGCCCAGAAAGGAAACGTTTTCTGAAAGTAGCGGGCACGTTACTAGAAAAAGTAGCAGTAATAACATGACAATATTTAAAGACAGTAATGCATTATATTAAAGACAGTAACGCGTTATATTAAAGACAGTAACGTGTTATATTAAGACAGTAACTCGTGATATTAAAGACAGCAACACGTTATATTAAAGACAGTAACTCATTATATTAAAGACTGTAACTTGATATATTAAAGGCAGTAACGCATTATATTAAAGACAGTAACAGACAGTAACACGTTATATTAAAGACAGTAACACGTGAAATTAAAGACAGTAACGCGTTATATTAAAGACAGTAACGCGTTATATTATAGACAGTAACTCGTTATATTAAAGACAGTAACAGACAGTAACACGTCATATTAAAGACAGTAACTCGTTATATTAAAGACAGTAACTCATTATATTAAAGACAGTAACTCGTTATAGTACTCCTTTACTCATAAAAGTAACTTGTTAGTTTTGTAGAAGTTATATTAAAGACAGTAACATGTTATCCCCAACACTGTGTGTGTGTGTCTGCGTGTGTGAGCGTTTGAGCTCAACCCAACCCGACGCGACAGGGCCTAGACACATGGTCTTAGGGCCGTGTAGGGCCTGTTTTCACATCAATAACTAGGGCAGTGTAGGGCCTGTTTTCTCATCAATAACTAGGGTATGGGTAGGGCCTGTTTTCTAATCAATAACTAGGGTACGGGTAGGGCCTGTTTCCTCATCAATAACTAGGGTACGGGTAGGGCCTGTTTTCAAATCAATAACTAGGGTACGGGTAGGGCCTGTTTCATCATCAATAACTAGGGTACAGGTAGGGCCTGTTTTCTAATCAATATCTAGGGTACGGGTAGGGCCTGTTTTCTAATCAATAACTAGGGTATGGGTAGGGCGTTTTTTCTCATCAATGACTAGGGTACGGGTAGGGCCTGTTTTATCATCAATAACTAGGGTACGGGTAGGGCCTGTTTTCTAATCAATAACTAGGGTATGGGTAGGGCCTGTTTTCTAATCAAAAACTAGGGTACGGGTCGGGCCTGTTTTCTCATCAATAACTAGGGTATGGGTAGGGCCTGTTTTCTCATCAATAACTAGGGTAAGGGCAGGGCCTGTTTTATCATCCATAACTAGGGTACGGGTAGGACCTGTTTCCTCATCAATAACTAGGGTATGGGTAGTGCCTGTTATCATTAATAACTAGGGTACGAGTAGGACCTGTTTTATCATCAATAACTAGGGTACGGGTAGGGCCTGTTTTCTAATCAAAAACTAGGGTACGGGTCGGGCCTGTTTTCTCATCAATAACTAGGGTATAGGTAGGGCCTGTTTTCTCATCAATAACTAGGGTACGGGTAGGGCCTGTTTTCTCATCAATAACTAGGGTACGGGTAGGACCTGTTTTATCATTAATGACTAGGGTACGGGTAGGCCCTGTTTTATCATTAATGACTAGGGTACGGGTAGGGCCTGTTTTATCATCAATAACTAGGGTACGGGTAGGGCCTGTTTCATAATCAATAACTAGGGTACGGGTAGTCCCTGTTTCCTCATCAATAACTAGGGTACGGGTTGGGCCTGTTATCATTAATAACTAGGGTACGGGTAGGGCCTGTTTTATCATCAATAACTAGGGTACGGGTAGGACCTGTTTTATCATCAATAACAAGGGTACGGGTAGGGCCTGTTTTCTAATCAAAAACTAGGGTACGGGTCGGGCCTGTTTTCTCATCAATAACTAGGGTATGGGTAGGGCCTGTTTTCTCATCAATAACTAGGGTACAGGCAGGGCCTGTTTTCTCATCAATAACTAGGGTACGGGTAGGACCTGTTTCATCATCAATAACTAGGGTACGGGAAGGACCTGTTTTATCATTA
The DNA here is from genome assembly GCF_905237065.1 of Salmo salar. NCBI lineage: Eukaryota > Metazoa > Chordata > Actinopteri > Salmoniformes > Salmonidae > Salmo > Salmo salar. The sequence continues at coordinate 98,533,910 of NC_059450.1, read as the reverse complement.
CTGACCAGGGTACGGGTAGGGCCTGTTTCCTCATCAATAACTAGGGTATGGGTAGGGACTGTTTTCACATCAATAACTAGGGTACGGGTAGGGCCTGTTTCATCATCAATAACTAGGGTACGGGTAGGGCCTGTTTTCTCATCAATAACTAGGGTACGGGTAGGGCCTGTTTTCTAATCAATAACTATGGTACCGGTAGGGCCTGTTTTCTAATCAAAAACTAGGGTACGGGTAGGGCTTGTTTCCTCTTCAATAACTAGGGTAAGGGTAGGGCCTGTTTCATCATCAATAACTAGGGTACGGTTAGGGCCTGTTTCCTCATCAATAACTAGGGAATGGTTAGGGCCTGTTTCATATTCAATAACTAGGGTAAGGGTAGGGCCTGTATTCTAATCAATAACTAGGGTACGGGTAGGCCCTGTTTTATCATCAATAACTAGGGTACGGGTAGGGCCTGTTCTGTAATCAATAACTAGGGTACAGGTACGACCTGCTTTCTCATGAATAACTAGGGTACGGGTAGGGCCTGTTTTAGCATCAATAACTAGGGTACGGGTAGGGCCTGTTTTATCATCAATAACTAGGGTACGGGTAGGGCCTGTTTTATCATCAATAACTAGGGTATGGGTAGGGCCTGTTTTCAAATCAATAACTAGGGTACGGTTAGGGCCAGTTTTATCATCAATAACTAGGGTACGGGTAGGGCCTGTTTTATCATCAATAACTAGGGTATGGGTAGGGCCTGTTTCATCATCAATAACTAGGGTACGGGTAGGGCCTGTTTCCTCATCAATAACTAGGGTATGGGTAGGGCCTGTTTCATAATCAATAACTAGGGTATGGGTAGGGCCTGTTTTCTAACCAACAACTAGGGTACGGGTAGGGCCTGTTTTATCATCAATAACTAGGGTAAGGGTAGGGCCTGTTTCATAGTCAATAACTAGGGTACGGGTAGAGCCTGTTTCCTAATAAATAACTAGGGTACGGGTAGTCCCTGTTTTCACATCAATAACTAGGGTACGGGTAGGGGCTGTTTTCACATCAATAACTATGGTATGGGTAGGGCCTGTTTTCATATCAATAACTAGGGTACGGGTAGGCGAAGTTTTATCATCAATAACTAGGGTACGGGTAGGGCCTGTCTTCTAAATCAATAACTAGGGTACGGGTAGGGCCTGTTTTATCATCAATAACTAGGGTACGAGTAGGGCCTGTTTCCTCATCAATAACTAGTGCACGGGTAGGGCCTGTTTCTTCATCATTGACTAGGGTACGGGTAGGGCCTGATTTATCATCAATAACTAGTGTACGGGTAGGGCCTGTTTTATCATCAATAACTTGGGTACGGTAGGGCCTGTTTTCTCATCAATAACTAGGGTACGGGTAGGGCCTGTTTTCTCATCAATAACTAGGGTACGGGTGGGGCCTGTTTCCTCATCAATAACTAGGGTATGGGTGGGGCCTGTTTCCTCATCAATAACTAGGGTACAGGCAGGGCCTGTTTTCTCATCAATAACTAGGGTATGGGCAGGGCCTGTTTTATCATCAATAACTAGGGTACGGGTAGGACCTGTTTTCTAATCAATAACTAGGGTATGGGTAGCGCCTGTTTTCTAATCAATAACTAGGGTATGGGTAGGGCCTGTTTCCTAATCAATAACTAGGGTACGGGTAGGGCCTGTTTTATCATCAATAACTAGGGTACAGGCAGGGCCTGTTTTCTCATCAATAACTAGGGTACGGGTAGGGCCTGTTTCCTCATCAATAACTAGGGTACGGGAAGGACCTGTTTTATCATTAATGACTAGGGTACGGGTAGGGCCTGTTTCCTCATCAATAACTAGGGTATGGGTAGGGTCTGTTTTCACATCAATAACTAGGGTACGGGTAGGGACTGTTTTCTAATCAATAAGGAGGGTACGGGTAGGGCCTGTTTCATCATCAATAACTAGGGTACAGGTAGGGCCTGTTTTCTAATCAAGAACTAGGGTACGGGTAGGGCCTGTTTTCTAATCAATAACCAGTGTACGGGTAGGGCCTGTTTCATAATCAATAACTAGGGTACGGGTAGGGCCTGTTTTCTCATCAATAACTAGGGTACGGGTAGGGCATGTTTTATCATCAATGACTAGGGTAAGGGTAGGGCCTGTTTCATAGTCAATAACTAGGGTACGGGTAGAGCCTGTTTCCTAATAAATAACTAGGGTACGGGTAGGCCCTGTTTTCACATCAATAACTAGGGTACGGGTAGGGGCTGTTTTCACATCAATAACTATGGTACGGGTAGGGACTGTTTTCATATCAATAACTAGGGTACGGGTAGGCGAAGTTTTATCATCAATAACTAGGGTACGGGTAGCGCCTGTCTTCTAAATCAATAACTAGGGTACGGGTAGGGCCTGTTTTATCATCAATAACTAGGGTACGAGTAGGGCCTGTTTCCTCATCAATAACTAGTGCACGGGTAGGGCCTGTTTCTTCATCATTAACTAGGGTACGGGTAGGGCCTGATTTATCATCAATAACTAGGGTACGGGTAGGGCCTGTTTTATCAATAACTTGTGTACGGGTAGGGCCTGTTTTCTCATCAATAACTAGGGTACGGGTAGGCCTGTTTTCAAATCAATAACTAGGGTACGAGTAGGGCCTGTTTTCTCATCAATAACTAGGGTACGGGTAGGGCCTGTTTCCTCATCAATAACTAGGGTATGGGTAGGGGTGGTTTTCACATCAATAACTAGGGTACGGGTAGGGACTGTTTTCTAATCAATAACTAGGGTACGGGTAGGGCCTGTTTCATCATCAATAACTAGGGTACAGGTAGGGCCAGTTTTCTAATCAAGAACTAGGGTACGGGTAGGGCCTGTTTTCTAATCAATAACCAGTGTACGGGTAGGGCCTGTTTCATAATCAATAACTAGGGTACGGGTAGGGCCTGTTTTCTCATCAATAACTAGGGTACGGGTAGGGCATGTTTTATCATCAATAACTAGGGTAAGGGTAGGGCCTGTTTCATAGTCAATAACTAGGGTACGGGTAGAGCCTGTTTCCTAATAAATAACTAGGGTACGGGTAGGCCCTGTTTTCACATCAATAACTATGGTACGGGTAGGGCCTGTTTTATCATCAATAACTAGGGTACGGGTAGGCGAAGTTTTATCATCAATAACTAGGGTACGGGTAGGGCCTGTTTTATCATCAATAACTAGGGTACGAGTAGGGCCTGTTTCCTCATCAATAACTAGTGCACGGGTAGGGCCTGTTTCTTCATCATTAACTAGGGTACGGGTAGGGCCTGATTTATCATCAATAACTAGGGTACGGGTAGGGCCTGTTTTATCATCAATAACTTGTGTACGGGTAGGGCCTGTTTTCTCATCAATAACTAGGGTACGGGTAGGCCTGTTTTCAAATCAATAACTAGGGTACAAGTAGGGCCTGTTTTCTCATCAATAACTAGGGTACGGGTAGGGCCTGTTTCCTCATCAATAACTAGGGTATGGGTAGGGCCTGTTTCCTCATCAATAACTAGGGTACGGGCAGGGCCTGTTTTCTCATCAATAACTAGGGTACAGGCAGGGCATGTTTTATCATTAATAACTAGGGTATGGGTAGGGCCTGTTTTATCATCAATAACTAGGGTACGGGTAGGACCTGTTTTCTAATCAATAACTAGGGTATGGGTAGGGCCTGTTTTCTAATCAATAACTAGGGTACGGGTAGGGCCTGCTTCCTCATCAATAACTAGGGTACGGGTAGGGCCTGTTTTATCATCAATAACTAGGGTACAGGCAGGGCCTGTTTTCTCATCAATAACTAGGGTACGGGTAGGGCCTGTTTCCTCATCAATAACTAGGGTACGGGAAGGACCTTTTTTATCATTAATGACTAGGGTACGGGTAGGGCCTGTTTCCTCATCAATAACTAGGGTATGGGTAGGATCTGTTTTCACATCAATAACTAGGGTACGGGTAGGCCTGTTTTCAAATCAATAACTAGGGTACGGGTAGGGCCTGTTTTCTCATCATTAACTAGGGTACGGGTAGGCCTGTTTTCAAATCAATAACTAGGGTACGGGTAGGGCCTGTTTTCTCATCAATAACTAGGGTACGGGTAGGGCCTGTTTCCTCATCAATAACTAGGGTATGGGCAGGGCCTGTTTTCTAATCAATAACTAGGGTACAGGCAGGGCCTGTTTTATCATTAATAACTAGGGTATGGGTAGGGCCTGTTTTATCATCAATAACTAGGGTACGGGTAGGACCTGTTTTCTAATCAATAACTAGGGTATGGGTAGGGCCTGTTTTCTAATCAATAACTAGGGTACGGGTAGGGCCTGTTTCCTCATCAATAACTAGGGTACGGGTAGGGCCTGTTTAATCATCAATAACTAGGGTACAGGTAGGGCCTGTTTTCTAATCAATAACTAGGGTACGGGTCGGGCCTGTTTTCTCATCAATAACTAGGGTATGGGTAGGGCCTGTTTTATCATCAATAACTAGGGTAAGGGCAGGGCCTGTTTTCTCATCAATAACTAGGATACGGGTAGGCCCTGTTTCCTCATCAATAACTAGGGTACGGGTAGGGCCTGTTATCATTAATAACTAGGGTACGGGTAGGGCCTGTTTTATCATCAATAACTAGGGTACGGTAGGGCCTGTTTTATCATCAATAACTAGGGTACGGTTAGGGCCTGTTTTCTAATCAAAAACTAGGGTACGGGTCGGGCCTGTTTTCTCATCAATAACTAGGGTATGGGTAGGGCCTGTTTTCTCATCAATAACTAGGATACAGGCAGGGCCTGTTTTCTCATGAATAACTAGGGTACGGGTAGGACCTATTTCCTCATCAATAACTAGGGTACGGGAAGGACCTGTTTTATAATTAATGACTAGGGTACGGGTAGGGCCTGTTTCCTCATCAATAACTAGGGTATGGGTAGAGTCTGTTTTCACATCAATAACTAGGGTACGGGAAGGGCCTGTTTTCTAATCAATAACTAGGGTACGGGTAGGGCCTGTTTTCTAATCAATAACCAGTGTACGGGTAGGGCCTGTTTCATAATCAATAACTAGGGTACGGGTAGGGCCTGTTTTCTCATCAATAACTACGGTACGGGTAGGGCCTGTTTCCTCAACAATAGCTAGGGTACGGGTAGAGCCTGTTTTCTAATCAATAACTAGGGTACGGGTAGGGCCTGTATTATCATCAATAACTAGGGTACGGGTAGGGCCTGTTTTATCATCAATAACTAGGGTAAGGGTAGGGCCTGTTTCATAGTCAATAACTAGGGTACGGGTAGAGCCTGTTTCCTAATAAATAACTAGGGTACGGGTAGGCCCTGTTTTCACATCAATAACTAGGGTACGGGTAGGGGCTGTTTTCACATCAATAACTATAGTACGGGTAGGGCCTGTTTTCACATCAATAACTAGGGTACGGGTAGGGACTGTTTTCTAATCAATAAGGAGGGTACGGATAGGGCCTGTTTCATCATCAATAACTAGGGTACAGGTAGGGCCTGTTTTCTAATCAAGAACTAGGGTACGGGTAGGGCCTGTTTTCTCATCAATAACCAGTGTACGGGTAGGGCCTGTTTCATAATCAATAACTAGGGTACGGGTAGGGCCTGTTTTCTCATCAATAACTAGGGTACGGGTAGGGCATGTTTTATCATCAATAACTAGGGTAAGGGTAGGGCCTGTTTCATAGTCAATAACTAGGGTACGGGTAGAGCCTGTTTCCTAATAAATAACTAGGGTACGGGTAGGCCCTGTTTTCACATCAATAACTAGGGTACGGGTAGGGGCTGTTTTCACATCAATAACTAGGGTACGGGTAGGGACTGTTTTCATATCAATAACTAGGGTACGGGTAGGCGAAGTTTTATCATCAATAACTAGGGTACGGGTAGCGCCTGTCTTCTAAATCAATAACTAGGGTACGGGTAGGGCCTGTTTTATCATCAATAACTAGGGTACGGGTAGGGCCTGTTTCCTCATCAATAACTAGTGTACGGGTAGGGCCTGTTTCCTCATCATTAACTAGGGTACGGGTAGGGCCTGTTTTATCATCAATAACTAGGGTACGGGTAGGGCCTGTTTTATCAATAACTTGTGTACGGGTAGGGCCTGTTTTCTCATCAATAACTAGGGTACGGGTAGGGCCTGTTTTCAAATCAATAACTAGGGTACGGGTAGGGCCTGTTTTCTCATCAATAACTAGGGTACGGGTAGGGCCTGTTTCCTCATCAATAACTAGGGTATGGGTAGGGATGGTTTTCACATCAATAACTAGGGTACGGGTAGGGACTGTTTTCTAATCAATAACTAGGGTACGGGTAGGGCCTGTTTCATCATCAATAACTAGGGTACAGGTAGGGCCTGTTTTCTAATCAAGAACTAGGGTACGGGTAGGGCCTGTTTTCTAATCAATAACCAGTGTACGGGTAGGGCCTGTTTCATAATCAATAACTAGGGTACGGGTAGGGCCTGTTTTCTCATCAATAACTAGGGTACGGGTAGGGCCTGTTTTATCATCAATAACTAGGGTAAGGGTAGGGCCTGTTTCATAGTCAATAACTAGGGTACGGGTAGGGCCTGTTTCCTAATAAATAACTAGGGTACGGGTAGGCCCTGTTTTCACATCAATAACTAGGGTACGGGTAGGGGCTGTTTTATCATCAATAACTAGGGTACGGGTAGGGTGAGTTTTATCATCAATAACTAGGGTACGGGTAGGGCCTGTTTTATCATCAATAACTAGGGTACGAGTAGGGCCTGTTTCCTCATCAATAACTAGTGCACGGGTAGGGCCTGTTTCTTCATCATTAACTAGGGTACGGGTAGGGCCTGATTTATCATCAATAACTAGGGTACGGGTAGGGCCTGTTTTATCATCAATAACTTGGGTACGGGTAGGGCCTGTTTTCTCATCAATAACTAGGGTACGGGTAGGCCTGTTTTCAAATCAATAACTAGGGTACGGGTAGGGCCTGTTTTCTCATCAATAACTAGGGTACGGGTAGGGCCTGTTTCCTCATCAATAACTAGGGTACGGGCAGGGCCTGTTTTCTCATCAATAACTAGGGTACGGGCAGGGCATGTTTTCTCATCAATAACTAGGGTATGGGTAGGGCCTGTTTTATCATCAATAACTAGGGTACGGGTAGGACCTGTTTTCTAATCAATAACTAGGGTATGGGTAGCGCCTGTTTTCTCATCAATAACTAGGGTATGGGTAGGGCCTGTTTCCTAATCAATAACTAGGGTACGGGTAGGGCCTGATTTATCATCAATAACTAGGGTACAGGCAGGGCCTGTTTTCTCATCAATAACTAGGGTACGGGTAGGGCCTGTTTCCTCATCAATAACTAGGGTACGGGAAGGACCTGTTTTATCATTAATGACTAGGGTACGGGTAGGGCCTGTTTCCTCATCAATAACTAGGGTATGGGTAGGACCTGTTTTCACATCAATAACTAGGGTACGGGTAGGGCCTGTTTTCAAATCAATAACTAGGGTACGGGTAGGGCCTGTTTTCTCATCATTAACTAGGGTACGGGTAGGGCCTGTTTTCAAATCAATAACTAGGGTACGGGTAGGGCCTGTTTTCTCATCAATAACTAGGGTACGGGTAGGGCCTGTTTTCTCATCAATAACTAGGGTACGGGTAGGGCCTGTTTTCTAATCAATAACTAGGGTACGGGTAGGGCCTGTTTTATCATCAATAACTAGGGTACGGGTAGGGCCTGTTTTATCATCAATAACTAGGGTACGGGTAGGGCCTGTTTTCTAATCAATAACTAGGGTACGGGTAGGGCCTGTTTTCTAATCAATAACTAGGGTACGGGTAGGGCCTGTTTCCTCATCAATAACTAGGGTACGGGTAGGGCCTGTTTTATCATCAATAACTAGGGTACAGGTAGGGCCTGTTTTCTAATCAATAACTAGGGTACGGTAGGGCCTGTTTTATCATCAATAACTAGGGTACGGTTAGGGCCTGTTTTCTAATCAAAAACTAGGGTACGGGTCGGGCCTGTTTTCTCATCAATAACTAGGGTATGGGTAGGGCCTGTTTCCTCATCAATAACTAGGGTACGGGAAGGGCCTGTTTTCTCATCAATAACTAGGGTACGGGTAGGGCCTGTTTCCTCATCAATAACTAGGGTACGGGAAGGACCTGTTTTATAATTAATGACTAGGGTACGGGTAGGGCCTGTTTTCTCATCAATAACTAGGGTATGGGTAGAGTCTGTTTTCACATCAATAACTAGGGTACGGGAAGGGCCTGTTTTCTAATCAATAACTAGGGTACGGGTAGGGCCTGTTTTCTAATCAATAACCAGTGTACGGGTAGGGCCTGTTTCATAATCAATAACTAGGGTACGGGTAGGGCCTGTTTTCTCATCAATAACTACGGTACGGGTAGGGCCTGTTTCCTCATCAATAGCTAGGGTACGGGTAGAGCCTGTTTTCTAATCAATAACTAGGGTACGGGTAGGGCCTGTATTATCATCAATAACTAGGGTACGGGTAGGGCCTGTTTTATCATCAATAACTAGGGTAAGGGTAGGGCCTGTTTCATAGTCAATAACTAGGGTACGGGTAGAGCCTGTTTCCTAATAAATAACTAGGGTACGGGTAGGCCCTGTTTTCTCATCAATAACTAGGGTACGGGTAGGGGCTGTTTTCACATCAATAACTAGGGTACGGGTAGGGCCTGTTTTCACATCAATAACTAGGGTACGGGTAGGGACTGTTTTCTAATCAATAACGAGGGTACGGGTAGGGCCTGTTTCATCATCAATAACTAGGGTACGGGTAGGGCCTGTTTTCTAATCAAGAACTAGGGTACGGGTAGGGCCTGTTTTCTAATCAATAACCAGTGTACGGGTAGGGCCTGTTTCCTAATCAATAACTAGGGTACGGGTAGGGCCTGTTTTCTCATCAATAACTAGGGTACGGGTAGGGCATGTTTTATCATCAATAACTAGGGTAAGGGTAGGGCCTGTTTCATAGTCAATAACTAGGGTACGGGTAGAGCCTGTTTCCTAATAAATAACTAGGGTACGGGTAGGGCCTGTTTTCACATCAATAACTAGGGTACGGGTAGGGGCTGTTTTCACATCAATAACTATGGTACGGGTAGGGCCTGTTTTCATATCAATAACTAGGGTACGGGTAGGGCGAAGTTTTATCATCAATAACTAGGGTCGGGTAGGGCCTGTTTTCTAATCAATAACTAGGGTACGGGTAGGGCCTGTTTTATCATCAATAACTAGGGTACGGGTAGGGCCTGTTTCCTCATCAATAACTAGGGTACGGGTAGGGCCTGTTTCTTCATCAATAACTAGGGTACGGGTAGGGCCTGTTTTATCATCAATAACTAGGGTACGGGTAGGGCCTGTTTTATCAATAACTTGTGTACGGGTAGGGCCTGTTTTCTCATCAATAACTAGGGTACGGGTAGGCCTGTTTTCAAATCAATAACTAGGGTACGGGTAGGGCCTGTTTTCTCATCAATAACTAGGGTACGGGTAGGGCCTGTTTCCTCATCAATAACTAGGGTATGGGTAGGGACGGTTTTCACATCAATAACTAGGGTACGGGTAGGGACTGTTTTCTAATCAATAACTAGGGTACGGGTAGGGCCTGTTTCATCATCAATAACTAGGGTACGGGTAGGGCCTGTTTTCTAATCAAGAACTAGGGTACGGGTAGGGCCTGTTTTCTAATCAATAACCAGTGTACGGGTAGGGCCTGTTTCATAATCAATAACTAGGGTACGGGTAGGGCCTGTTTTCTCATCAATAACTAGGGTACGGGTAGGGCCTGTTTTATCATCAATAACTAGGGTAAGGGTAGGGCCTGTTTCATAGTCAATAACTAGGGTACGGGTAGAGCCTGTTTCCTAATAAATAACTAGGGTACGGGTAGGCCCTGTTTTCACATCAATAACTATGGTACGGGTAGGGCCTGTTTTATCATCAATAACTAGGGTACGGGTAGGGCCAGTTTTATCATCAATAACTAGGGTACGGGTAGGGCCTGTTTTATCATCAATAACTAGGGTACGAGTAGGGCCTGTTTCCTCATCAATAACTAGTGTACGGGTAGGGCCTGTTTCTTCATCATTAACTAGGGTACGGGTAGGGCCTGATTTATCATCAATAACTAGGGTACGGGTAGGGCCTGTTTTCTCATCAATAACTTGTGTACGGGTAGGGCCTGTTTTCTCATCAATAACTAGGGTACGGGTAGGGCCTGTTTTCAAATCAATAACTAGGGTACGAGTAGGGCCTGTTTTCTCATCAATAACTAGGGTATGGGTAGGGCCTGTTTCCTCATCAATAACTAGGGTACGGGTAGGGCCTGTTTTCTCATCAATAACTAGGGTACGGGTAGGGCCTGTTTTATCATCAATAACTAGGGTATGGGTAGGGCCTGTTTTATCATCAATAACTAGGGTACGGGTAGGGCCTGTTTTCTAATCAATAACTAGGGTACGGGTAGGGCCTGTTTTCTAATCAATAACTAGGGTACGGGTAGGGCCTGTTTTCTTATCAATAACTAGGGTACGGGTAGGGCCTGTTTTATCATCAATAACTAGGGTACGGGCAGGGCCTGTTTTCTAATCAATAACTAGGGTACGGGTAGGGCCTGTTTTCTCATCAATAACTAGGGTACGGGTAGGGCCTGTTTTATCATCAATGACTAGGGTACGGGTAGGGCCTGTTTCCTCATCAATAACTAGGGTATGGGTAGGATCTGTTTTCACATCAATAACTAGGGTACGGGTAGGGCCTGTTTTCTAATCAATAACTAGGGTACGGGTAGGGCCTGTTTTCTCATCAATAACTAGGGTACGGGTAGGGCCTGTTTTCTAATCAATAACTAGGGTACGGGTAGGGCCTGTTTTCTAATCAATAACTAGGGTACGGGTAGGGCCTGTTTCCTCATCAATAACTAGGGTACGGGCAGGGCCTGTTTTATCATCAATAACTAGGGTACGGGCAGGGCCTGTTTTATCATCAATAACTAGGGTATGGGTAGGGCCTGTTTTATCATCAATAACTAGGGTACGGGTAGGGCCTGTTTTCTAATCAATAACTAGGGTATGGTAGGGCCTGTTTTCTAATCAATAACTAGGGTACGGGTAGGGCCTGTTTTCTCATCAATAACTAGGGTACGGGTAGGGCCTGTTTTATCATCAATAACTAGGGTACGGGTAGGGCCTGTTTTCTAATCAATAACTAGGGTACGGGTCGGGCCTGTTTTCTCATCAATAACTAGGGTACGGGTAGGGCCTGTTTCATCATCAATAACTAGGGTAAGGGTAGGGCCTGTTTTCTAATCAATAACTAGGGTACGGGTAGGGCCTGTTTCCTCATCAATAACTAGGGTACGGGTAGGGCCTGTTTATCATTAATAACTAGGGTACGGGTAGGGCCTGTTTTATCATCAATAACTAGGGTACGGGTAGGGCCTGTTTTCTCATCAATAACTAGGGTACGGGTAGGGCCTGTTTTCTAATCAATAACTAGGGTACGGGTTGGGCCTGTTTTCTCATCAATAACTAGGGTACGGGTAGGGCCTGTTTTCTCATCAATAACTAGGGTACGGGTAGGGCCTGTTTTCTCATCAATAACTAGGGTACGGGTAGGGCCTGTTTTCTCATCAATAACTAGGGTACGGGTAGGGCCTGTTTTATCATCAATAACTAGGGTACGGGTAGGGCCTGTTTTCTCATCAATAACTAGGGTACGGGTAGGGCCTGTTTTCAAATCAATAACTAGGGTACGGGTAGGGCCTGTTTTCTAATCAATAACTAGGGTATGGGTAGGGCCTGTTTTCTAATCAATAACTAGTGTACGGGTAGGGCCTGTTTCATAATCAATAACTAGGGTACGGGTAGGGCCTGTTTTCTCATCTATAACTACGGTACGGGTAGGGCCTGTTTCCTCATCAATAGCTAGGGTACGGGTAGAGCCTGTTTTCTAATCAATAACTAGGGTACGGGTAGGGCCTGTATTATCATCAATAACTAGGGTACGGGTAGGGCCTGTTTTATCATCAATAACTAGGGTAAGGGTAGGGCCTGTTTCATAGTCAATAACTAGGGTACGGGTAGAGCCTGTTTCCTAATAAATAACTAGGGTACGGGTAGGCCCTGTTTTCACATCAATAACTAGGGTACGGGTAGGGGCTGTTTTCACATCAATAACTATGGTACGGGTAGGGCCTGTTTTCATATCAATAACTAGGGTACGGGTAGGCGAAGTTTTATCATCAATAACTAGGGTACGGGTAGGGCCTGTCTTCTAAATCAATAACTAGGGTACGGGTAGGGCCTGTTTTATCATCAATAACTAGGGTACGGGTAGGGCCTGTTTCCTCATCAATAACTAGGGTACGGGTAGGGCCTGTTTCTTCATCAATAACTAGGGTACGGGTAGGGCCTGTTTTCTCATCAATAACTAGGGTACAGGTAGGGCCTGTTTTATCATCAATAACTAGGGTACGGGTAGGGCCTGTTTTATCATCAATAACTAGGGTACGGGTAGGGCCTGTTTTCTCATCAATAACTAGGGTACGGGTAGGGCCTGTTTTATCATCAATAACTAGGGTATGGGTAGGGCCTGTTTTATCATCAATAACTAGGGTACGGGTAGGGCCTGTTTTCTAATCAATAACTAGGGTACGGGTAGGGCCTGTTTTCTAATCAATAACTAGGGTACGGGTAGGGCCTGTTTTATCATCAATAACTAGGGTACGGGTAGGGCCTGTTTTCTAATCAATAACTAGGGTACGGGTAGGGCCTGTTTTCTCATCTATAACTAGGGTACGGGTAGGGCCTGTTTCTTCATCAATAGCTAGGGTACGGGTAGAGCCTGTTTTCTAATCAATAACTAGGGTATGGGTAGGGATGGTTTTCACATCAATAACTAGGGTACGGGTAGGGACTGTTTTCTAATCAATAACTAGGGTACGGGTAGGGCCTGTTTCATCATCAATAACTAGGGTACGGGTAGGGCCTGTTTTCTAATCAAGAACTAGGGTACGGGTAGGGCCTGTTTTCTAATCAATAACCAGTGTACGGGTAGGGCCTGTTTCATAATCAATAACTAGGGTACGGGTAGGGCCTGTTTTCTCATCAATAACTAGGGTACGGGTAGGGCCTGTTTTATCATCAATAACTAGGGTAAGGGTAGGGCCTGTTTTATAGTCAATAACTAGGGTACGGGTAGGGCCTGTTTCCTAATAAATAACTAGGGTACGGGTAGGGCCTGTTTTCACATCAATAACTAGGGTACGGGTAGGGCCTGTTTTCTCATCAATAACTAGGGTACGGGTAGGGCCTGTTTTCATCATCAATAACTAGGGTACGGGTAGGGCCTGTTTTATCATCAATAACTAGGGTACGGGTAGGGCCTGTTTTCAATCAATAACTAGGGTACGGGTAGGGCCTGTTTTATCATCAATAACTAGGGTACGGGTAGGGCCTGTTTTATCATCAATAACTAGGGTACGGGTAGGGCCTGTTTTATCATCAATAACTAGGGTACGGGTAGGGCCTGTTTTCTCATCAATAACTAGGGTACGGGTAGGGCCTGTTTTCTAATCAATAACTAGGGTACGGGTAGGGCCTGTTTTCTAATCAATAACTAGGGTACGGGTAGGGCCTGTTTTCTCATCAATAACTAGGGTACGGGTAGGGCCTGTTTTCTCATCAATAACTAGGGTACGGGTAGGGACCTGTTTTCTAATCAATAACTAGGGTACGGGTAGGGCCTGTTTTCTCATCAATAACTAGGGTACGGGTAGGGCCTGTTTTATCATCAATAACTAGGGTACGGGTAGGGCCTGTTTTCTAATCAATAACTAGGGTACGGGTAGGGCCTGTTTTCTAATCAATAACTAGGGTACGGGTAGGGCCTGTTTTATCATCAATAACTAGGGTACGGGTAGGGCCTGTTTTCTCATCAATAACTAGGGTACGGGTAGGGCCTGTTTCATCATCAATAACTAGGGTACGGGTAGGGCCTGTTTCATCATCAATAACTAGGGTACGGGTAGGGCCTGTTTTCTCATCAATAACTAGGGTACGGGTAGGGCCTGTTTTCACATCAATAACTAGGGTACGGGTAGGGCCTGTTTTATCATCAATAACTAGGGTACGGGTAGGGCCTGTTTTATCATCAATAACTAGGGTACGGGTAGGGCCTGTTTTATCATCAATAACTAGGGTACGGGTAGGGCCTGTTTTCTAATCAATAACTAGGGTACGGGTAGAGCCTGTTTCCTCTTCAATAACTAGGGTACGGGTAGGGCCTGATTTATCATCAATAACTAGGGTACGGGTAGGGCCTGTTTTATCATCAATAACTTGGGTACGGGTAGGGCCTGTTTTCTCATCAATAACTAGGGTACGGGTAGGCCTGTTTTCAAATCAATAACTAGGGTACGGGTAGGGCCTGTTTTCTAATCAATAACTAGGGTACGGGTAGGGCCTGTTTTCTAATCAATAACCAGTGTACGGGTAGGGCCTGTTTCATAATCAATAACTAGGGTACGGGTAGGGCCTGTTTTCTCATCTATAACTACGGTACGGGTAGGGCCTGTTTCTTCATCAATAGCTAGGGTACGGGTAGGGCCTGTTTCTTCATCAATAGCTAGGGTACGGGTAGGGCCTGTTTTCTAATCAATAACTAGGGTACGGGTAGGGCCTGTTTTATAATCAATAACTAGGGTACGGGTAGGGCCTGTTTTATCATCTATAACTACGGTACGGGTAGGGCCTGTTTTATCATCAATAACTAGGGTACGGGTAGGGCCTGTTTTCTAATCAATAACTAGGGTACGGGTAGGGCCTGTTTTCTCATCAATAACTAGGGTACGGGTAGGGCCTGTTTTCACATCAATAACTAGGGTACGGGTAGGGCCTGTTTTCTCATCAATAACTAGGGTACGGGTAGGGCCTGTTTTCATCATCAATAACTAGGGTACGGGTAGGGCCTGTTTTCTAATCAATAACTAGGGTACGGGTAGGGCCTGTTTTCTCATCAATAACTAGGGTACGGGTAGGGCCTGTTTTCTCATCAATAACTAGGGTACGGGTAGGGCCTGTTTCCTCATCAATAACTAGGGTACGGGTAGGGCCTGTTTTATCATCAATAACTAGGGTACGGGTAGGGCCTGTTTTATCATCAATAACTTGGGTACGGGTAGGGCCTGTTTTCTCATCAATAACTAGGGTACGGGTAGGCCTGTTTTCAAATCAATAACTAGGGTACGGGTAGGGCATGTTTTCTCATCAATAACTAGGGTACGGGTAGGGCCTGTTTTCTCATCAATAACTAGGGTACGGGCAGGGCCTGTTTTCTCATCAATAACTAGGGTACAGGCAGGGCCTGTTTTATCATTAATAACTAGGGTATGGGTAGGGCCTGTTTTATCATCAATAACTAGGGTACGGGTAGGACCTGTTTTCTAATCAATAACAAGGGTACGGGTAGGGCCTGTTTTCTAATCAATAACTAGGGTACGGGTAGGGCCTGTTTCCTCATCAATAACTAGGGTACGGGTAGGGCCTGTTTTATCATCAATAACTAGGGTACAGGTAGGGCCTGTTTTCTAATCAATAACTAGGGTATGGGTAGGGCCTGTTTTCTAATCAATAACTAGGGTACAGGCAGGGCCTGTTTTATCATTAATAACTAGGGTATGGGTAGGGCCTGTTTTATCATCAATAACTAGGGTACGGGTAGGACCTGTTTTCTAATCAATAACTAGGGTACGGGTAGGGCCTGTTTTCTAATCAATAACTAGGGTACGGGTAGGGCCTGTTTCCTCATCAATAACTAGGGTACGGGTAGGGCCTGTTTTATCATCAATAACTAGGGTACAGGTAGGGCCTGTTTTCTAATCAATAACTAGGGTATGGGTAGGGCCTGTTTTCTAATCAAAAACTAGGGTACGGGTCGGGCCTGTTTTCTCATCAATAACTAGGGTATGGGTAGGGGCTGTTTCATCATCAATAACTAGGGTAAGGGCAGGGCCTGTTTTCTCATCAATAACCAGGGTACGGGTAGGCCCTGTTTCTTCATCAATAACTAGGGTACGGGTAGGGCCTGTTATCATTAATAACTAGGGTACGGGTAGGGCCTGTTTTATCATCAATAACTAGGGTACGGTAGGGCCGGTTTTATCATCAATAACTAGGGTACGGTTAGGGCCTGTTTTCTAATCAAAAACTAGGGTACGGGTCGGGCCTGTTTTCTCATCAATAACTAGGGTATGGGTAGGGCCTGTTTTCTCATCAATAACTAGGATACAGGCAGGGCCTGTTTTCACATCAATAACTAGGGTACGGGTAGGGCCTGTTTCATCATCAATAACTAGGGTACGGGTAGGGCCTGTTTTCTAATCAAGAACTAGGGTACGGGTAGAGCCTGTTTTCTAATCAATAACCAGTGTACGGGTAGGGCCTGTTTCATAATCAATAACTAGGGTACGGGTAGGGCCTGTTTTCTCATCTATAACTACGGTACGGGTAGGGCCTGTTTCTATCATCAATAACTAGGGTACGGGTAGGGCCTGTATTACCATCAATAACTAGGGTACGGGTAGGGCCTGTTTTATCATCAATAAATAGGGTAAGGGTAGGGCCTGTTTCATAGTCAATAACTAGGGTACGGGTAGGGCCTGTTTCCTCATCTATAACTACGGTACGGGTAGGGCCTGTTTCCTCATCAATAGCTAGGGTACGGGTAGAGCCTGTTTTCTAATCAATAACTAGGGTACGGGTAGGGCCTGTATTACCATCAATAACTAGGGTACGGGTAGGGCCTGTTTTATCATCAATAAATAGGGTAAGGGTAGGGCCTGTTTCCTAATAAATAACTAGGGTACGGGTAGGCCCTGTTTTCACATCAATAACTAGGGTACGGGTAGGGGCTGTTTTCACATCAATGACTATGGTACGGGTAGGGCCTGTTTTATCATTAATAACTAGGGTATGGGTAGGGCCTGTTTTATCATCAATAACTAGGGTACGGGTAGGGCCTGTTTTCTAATCAATAACTAGGGTACGGGTAGGGCCTGTTTTCTCATCAATAACTAGGGTACGGGTAGGGCCTGTTTTCTAATCAATAACTAGGGTACGGGTAGGGCCTGTTTTCTAATCAATAACTAGGGTACGGGTAGAGCCTGTTTCCTCTTCAATAACTAGGGTACGGGTAGGGCCTGTTTCATCATCAATAACTAGGGTACGGTTAGGGCCTGTTTCCTCATCAATAACTAGGGTATGGGTAGGGCCTGTTTCATCATCAATAACTAGGGTAAGGGCAGGGCCTGTTTTCTCATCAATAACTAGGGTACGGGTAGGGCCTGTTTTCTCATCAATAACTAGGGTACGGGTAGGGCCTGTTTATCATCAATAACTAGGGTACGGGTAGGGCCTGTTTTATCATCAATAACTAGGGTACGGTTAGGGCCTGTTTTCTAATCAAAAACTAGGGTACGGGTCGGGCCTGTTTTCTCATCAATAACTAGGGTACGGGTAGGACCTGTTTTCTAATCAATAACCAGTGTACGGGTAGGGCCTGTTTCATAATCAATAACTAGGGTACGGGTAGGGCCTGTTTTCTCATCTATAACTACGGTACGGGTAGGGCCTGTTTCCTCATCAATAGCTAGGGTACGGGTAGAGCCTGTTTTCTAATCAATAACTAGGGTACGGGTAGGGCCTGTATTACCATCAATAACTAGGGTACGGGTAGGGCCTGTTTTATCATCAATAACTAGGGTAAGGGTAGGGCCTGTTTCATAGTCAATAACTAGGGTACGGGTAGAGCCTGTTTCCTAATAAATAACTAGGGTACGGGTAGGCCCTGTTTTCACATCAATAACTAGGGTACGGGTAGGGGCTGTTTTCACATCAATGACTATGGTACGGGTAGGGCCTGTTTTATCATTAATAACTAGGGTATGGGTAGGGCCTGTTTTATCATCAATAACTAGGGTACGGGTAGGACCTGTTTTCTAATCAATAACTAGGGTACGGGTAGGGCCTGTTTTCTAATCAATAACTAGGGTACGGGTAGGGCCTGTTTCCTCATCAATAACTAGGGTACGGGTAGGGCCTGTTTTATCATCAATAACTAGGGTACAGGTAGGGCCTGTTTTCTAATCAATAACTAGGGTATGGGTAGGGCCTGTTTCATCATCAATAACTAGGGTAAGGGCAGGGCCTGTTTTCTCATCAATAACTAGGGTACGGGTAGGCCCTGTTTCCTCATCAATAACTAGGGTACGTGTAGGGCCTGTTATCATTAATAACTAGGGTACGGGTAGGGCCTGTTTTATCATCAATAACTAGGGTACGGTAGGGCCTGTTTTATCATCAATAACTAGGGTACGGTTAGGGACTGTTTTCACATCAATAACTAGGGTACGGGTAGGGCCTGTTTTCTAATCAATAACTAGGGTACGGGTAGGGCCTGTTTCATCATCAATAACTAGGGTACGGGTAGGGCCTGTTTTCTCATCAATAACTAGGGTACGGGTAGGGCCTGTTTCCTCATCAATAGCTAGGGTACGGGTAGAGCCTGTTTTCTAATCAATAACTAGGGTACGGGTAGGGCCTGTATTACCATCAATAACTAGGGTACGGGTAGGGCCTGTTTTATCATCAATAACTAGGGTAAGGGTAGGGCCTGTTTCATAGTCAATAACTAGGGTACGGGTAGGGCCTGTTTCCTAATAAATAACTAGGGTACGGGTAGGCCCTGTTTTCACATCAATAACTAGGGTACGGGTAGGGGCTGTTTTCTCATCAATAACTATGGTACGGGTAGGGCCTGTTTTATCATTAATAACTAGGGTACGGGTAGGGCCTGTTTTCTCATCAATAACTAGGGTACGGGTAGGACCTGTTTTCTAATCAATAACTAGGGTACGGGTAGGGCCTGTTTTCTAATCAATAACTAGGGTACGGGTAGGGCCTGTTTCCTCATCAATAACTAGGGTACGGGTAGGGCCTGTTTTATCATCAATAACTAGGGTACGGGTAGGGCCTGTTTTCTAATCAATAACTAGGGTATGGGTAGGGCCTGTTTCCTCATCAATAACTAGGGTAAGGGTAGGGCCTGTTTTCTCATCAATAACTAGGGTACGGGCAGGGCCTGTTTTCTCATCAATAACTAGGGTACGTGTAGGGCCTGTTATCATTAATAACTAGGGTACGGGTAGGGCCTGTTTTATCAACAATAACTAGGGTACGGTAGGGCCTGTTTTATCATCAATAACTAGGGTACGGTTAGGGACTGTTTTCACATCAATAACTAGGGTACGGGTAGGGCCTGTTTTCTAATCAATAACTAGGGTACGGGTAGGGCCTGTTTCATAATCAATAACTAGGGTACGGGTAGGGCCTGTTTTCTCATCAATAACTAGGGTACGGGTAGGGCCTGTTTTCTAATCAATAACTAGGGTACGGGTAGGGCCTGTTTTCTAATCAAAAACTAGGGTACGGGTAGAGCCTGTTTCCTCTTCAATAACTAGGGTACGGGTAGGGCCTGTTATCATTAATAACTAGGGTACGGGTAGGGCCTGTTTTATCATCAATAACTAGGGTACGGGTAGGGCCTGTTTTATCATCAATAACTAGGGTACGGGTAGGGCCTGTTTTCTAATCAAAAACTAGGGTACGGGTAGGGCCTGTTTTCTCATCAATAACTAGGGTACGGGTAGGGCCTGTTTTATCATCAATAACTAGGGTACGGGTAGGGCCTGTTTTCTCATCAATAACTAGGGTACGGGTAGGGCCTGTTTTATCATCAATAACTAGGGTACGGGTAGGGCCTGTTTTCTAATCAATAACTAGGGTACGGGTAGGGCCTGTTTTCTCATCAATAACTAGGGTACGGGTAGGGCCTGTTTCATCATCAATAACTAGGGTACGGGTAGGGCCTGTTTTCTAATCAATAACTAGGGTACGGGTAGGGCCTGTTTTCTCATCAATAACTAGGGTACGGGTAGGGCCTGTTTTATCATCAATAACTAGGGTACGGGTAGGGCCTGTTTTCTCATCAATAACTAGGGTACGGGTAGGGCCTGTTTTATCATCAATAACTAGGGTATGGGTAGGGCCTGTTTTCTAATCAATAACTAGGGTACGGGTAGGGCCTGTTTTATCATTAATAACTAGGGTACGGGTAGGGCCTGTTTTATCATCAATAACTAGGGTACGGGTAGGGCCTGTTTTCTAATCAATAACTAGGGTACGGGTAGGGCCTGTTTTCTAATCAATAACTAGGGTACGGGTAGGGCATGTTTCCTCATCAATAACTAGGGTACGGGTAGGGCCTGTTTTATCATCAATAACTAGGGTACAGGTAGGGCCTGTTTTCTAATCAATAACTAGGGTATGGGTAGGGCCTGTTTTCTAATCAAAAACTAGGGTACGGGTCGGGCCTGTTTTCTCATCAATAACTAGGGTATGGGTAGGGCCTGTTTCATCATCAATAACTAGGGTAAGGGCAGGGCCTGTTTTCTCATCAATAACTAGGGTACGGGTAGGCCCTGTTTCTTCATCAATAACTAGGGTACGGGTAGGGCCTGTTATCATTAATAACTAGGGTACGGGTAGGGCCTGTTTTATCATCAATAACTAGGGTACGGGTAGGGCCTGTTTTATCATCAATAACTAGGGTATGGGTAGGGCCTGTTTTCTAATCAAAAACTAGGGTACGGGTAGGGCCTGTTTTCTCATCAATAACTAGGGTACGGGTAGGGCCTGTTTTCTCATCAATAACTAGGGTACAGGCAGGGCCTGTTTTCTCATCAATAACTAGGGTACGGGTAGGGCCTGTTTCCTCATCAATAACTAGGGTACGGGTAGGGCCTGTTTTCTAATCAATAACTAGGGTACGGGTAGGGCCTGTTTTCTAATCAATAACTAGGGTACGGGTAGGGCCTGTTTCCTAATCAATAACTAGGGTACGGGTAGGGCCTGTTTTATCATCAATAACTAGGGTACGGGTAGGGCCTGTTTTCTAATCAATAACTAGGGTATGGGTAGGGCCTGTTTTCTAATCAAAAACTAGGGTACGGGTAGGGCCTGTTTTCTAATCAATAACTAGGGTATGGGTAGGGCCTGTTTTATCATCAATAACTAGGGTAAGGGTAGGGCCTGTTTTCTCATCAATAACTAGGGTACGGGTAGGGCCTGTTTCCTCATCAATAACTAGGGTACGGGTAGGGCCTGTTTATCATTAATAACTAGAGTACGGGTAGGGCCTGTTTTCTAATCAATAACTAGGGTACGGGTAGGGCCTGTTTTCTAATCAATAACTAGGGTACGGGTAGGGCCTGTTTTATCATCAATAACTAGGGTACGGGTAGGGCCTGTTTTCTAATCAATAACTAGGGTACGGGTCGGGCCTGTTTTCTAATCAATAACTAGGGTACGGGTAGGGCATGTTTCCTCATCAATAACTAGGGTACGGGTAGGGCCTGTTTTCTAATCAATAACTAGGGTACAGGTAGGGCCTGTTTCCTCATCAATAACTACGGTACGGGTAGGGCCTGTTTTCTAATCAATAACTAGGGTACAGGTAGGGCCTGTTTCCTCATCAATAACTAGGGTACGGTTAGGGACTGTTTTCACATCAATAACTAGGGTACGGGTAGGGCCTGTTTTCTAATCAATAACTAGGGTACGGGTAGGGCCTGTTTTCTCATCAATAACTAGGGTACGGGTAGGGCCTGTTTTCTAATCAAAAACTAGGGTACGGGTAGAGCCTGTTTCCTCTTCAATAACTAGGGTATGGGTAGGGCCTGTTTCATCATCAATAACTAGGGTAAGGGCAGGGCCTGTTTTCTCATCAATAACTAGGGTACGTGTAGGGCCTGTTTTCTAATCAAAAACTAGGGTACGGGTCGGGCCTGTTTTCTCATCAATAACTAGGGTACGGGTAGGGCCTGTTTTCTAATCAATAACCAGTGTACGGGTAGGGCCTGTTTCATAATCAATAACTAGGGTACGGGTAGGGCCTGTTTTCTCATCTATAACTACGGTACGGGTAGGGCCTGTTTCCTCATCAATAGCTAGGGTACGGGTAGAGCCTGTTTTCTAATCAATAACTAGGGTACGGGTAGGGCCTGTATTACCATCAATAACTAGGGTACGGGTAGGGCCTGTTTTATCATCAATAAATAGGGTAAGGGTAGGGCCTGTTTCATAGTCAATAACTAGGGTACGGGTAGAGCCTGTTTCCTAATAAATAACTAGGGTACGGGTAGGCCCTGTTTTCACATCAATAACTAGGGTACGGGTAGGGGCTGTTTTCACATCAATGACTATGGTACGGGTAGGGCCTGTTTTATCATTAATAACTAGGGTATGGGTAGGGCCTGTTTTATCATCAATAACTAGGGTACGGGTAGGACCTGTTTTCTAATCAATAACTAGGGTACGGGTAGGGCCTGTTTTCTAATCAATAACTAGGGTACGGGTAGGGCCTGTTTCCTCATCAATAACTAGGGTACGGGTAGGGCCTGTTTTCACATCAATAACTAGGGTACGGGTAGGGCCTGTTTTCACATCAATAACTAGGGTACGGGTAGGGCCTGTTTTCTAATCAATAACTAGGGTACGGGTAGGGCCTGTTTCATCATCAATAACTAGGGTACGGGTAGGGCCTGTTTTCTAATCAAGAACTAGGGTACGGGTAGGGCCTGTTTTCTAATCAATAACTAGTGTACGGGTAGGGCCTGTTTCATAATCAATAACTAGGGTACGGGTAGGGCCTGTTTTCTCATCAATAACTAGGGTACGGGTAGGGCCTGTTTTCTAATCAATAACTAGGGTACGGGTAGGGCCTGTTTTCTAATCAATAACTAGGGTACGGGTAGAGCCTGTTTCCTCTTCAATAACTAGGGTACGGGTAGGGCCTGTTTCATCATCAATAACTAGGGTACGGGTAGGGCCTGTTTTCTCATCAATAACTAGGGTATGGGTAGGGCCTGTTTCATCATCAATAACTAGGGTAAGGGCAGGGCCTGTTTTCTCATCAATAACTAGGGTACGGGTAGAGCCTGTTTCCTCATCAATAACTAGGGTACGGGTAGGGCCTGTTATCATTAATAACTAGGGTACGGGTAGGGCCTGTTTTATCATCAATAACTAGGGTACGGTAGGGCCTGTTTTATCATCAATAACTAGGGTACGGTTAGGGCCTGTTTTCTAATCAAAAACTAGGGTACGGGTAGGGCCTGTTTTCTCATCAATAACTAGGGTACGGGTAGGGCCTGTTTTCTCATCAATAACTAGGGTACGGGTAGGGCCTGTTTTCTCATCAATAACTAGGGTACGGGTAGGGCCTGTTTTCTAATCAATAACTAGGGTACGGGTAGGGCCTGTTTTCTCATCAATAACTAGTGTACGTGTAGGCCCTGTTTTCTCATCAATAACTAGGGTACGGGTAGGGACTGTTTTCACATCAATAACTAGGGTACGGGTAGGGCCTGTTTTCTAATCAATAACTAGGGTACGGGTAGGGCCTGTTTCATCATCAATAACAAGGGTACAGGTAGGGCCTGTTTTCTAATCAAGAACTAGGGTACGGGTAGGGCCTGTTTTCTAATCAATAACCAGTGTACGGGTAGGGCCTGTTTCATAATCAATAACTAGGGTACGGGTAGGGCCTGTTTTCTCATCAATAACTAGGGTACGGGTAGGGCCTGTTTTCTAATCAATAACTAGGGTACGGGTAGGGCCTGTTTCATCATCAATAACAAGGGTACAGGTAGGGCCTGTTTTCTAATCAAGAACTAGGGTACGGGTAGGGCCTGTTTTCTAATCAATAACTAGGGTACGGGTAGGGCCTGTTTTATAATCAATAACTAGGGTACGGGTAGGGCCTGTTTTCTCATCAATAACTAGGGTACGGGTAGGGCCTGTTTTCTAATCAATAACTAGGGTACGGGTAGGGCCTGTTTTCTAATCAAAAACTAGGGTACGGGTAGGGCCTGTTTTCTCATCAATAACTAGGGTACGGGTAGGGCCTGTTTCATCATCAATAACTAGGGTACGGTTAGGGCCTGTTTCCTCATCAATAACTAGGGTACGGGTAGGGCCTGTTTTCTCATCAATAACTAGGGTACGGGTAGGGCCTGTTTTCTAATCAAAAACTAGGGTACGGGTAGGGCCTGTTTTCTCATCAATAACTAGGGTACGGGTAGGGCCTGTTTCATCATCAATAACTAGGGTACGGTTAGGGCCTGTTTCCTCATCAATAACTAGGGTACGGTTAGGGCCTGTTTCCTCATCAATAACTAGGGTACGGGTAGGGCCTGTTTTCTAATCAATAACTAGGGTACGGGTAGGGCCTGTTTTCTCATCAATAACTAGGGTACGGGTAGGGCCTGTTTTATCATCAATAACTAGGGTACGGGTAGGGCCTGTTTTCTCATCAATAACTAGGGTACGGGTAGGGCCTGTTTCCTCATCAATAACTAGGGTATGGGTAGGGCCTGTTTCATCATCAATAACTAGGGTAAGGGTAGGGCCTGTTTTCTCATCAATAACTAGGGTACGGGTAGGGCCTGTTTTATCATC
Source organism: Salmo salar (assembly GCF_905237065.1). NCBI lineage: Eukaryota > Metazoa > Chordata > Actinopteri > Salmoniformes > Salmonidae > Salmo > Salmo salar. Next base: position 98,509,286 of record NC_059450.1, on the reverse strand, counting down.
AATAACTAGGGTACGGGTAGGGCCTGTTTATAATCAATAACTAGGGTACGGGTAGGGCCTGTTTTATCATCAATAACTAGGGTACGGGTAGGGCCTGTTTTCATCATCAATAACTAGGGTACGGGTAGGGCCTGTTTTCTAATCAAAAACTAGGGTACGGGTAGGGCCTGTTTTCTAATCAATAACTAGGGTACGGGTAGGGCCTGTTTTATCATCAATAACTAGGGTACGGGTAGGGCCTGTTTTCTAATCAATAACTAGGGTACGGGTAGGGCCTGTTTTCTAATCAATAACTAGGGTACGGGTAGGGCCTGTTTTCTAATCAATAACTAGGGTACGGGTAGGGCCTGTTTTCTCATCAATAACTAGGGTACGGGTAGGGCCTGTTTCATCATCAATAACTAGGGTAAGGGCAGGGCCTGTTTTCTCATCAATAACTAGGGTACGGGTAGGGCCTGTTTTCTCATCAATAACTAGGGTACGGGTAGGGCCTGTTTATCATCAATAACTAGGGTACGGGTAGGGCCTGTTTTATCATCAATAACTAGGGTACGGGTAGGGCCTGTTTCATCATCAATAACTAGGGTACGGGTAGGGCCTGTTTCATCATCAATAACTAGGGTACGGGCAGGGCCTGTTTTCTCATCAATAACTAGGGTACGGGTAGGGCCTGTTTTCTCATCAATAACTAGGGTACGGGTAGGGCCTGTTTTCTCATCAATAACTAGGGTACGGGTAGGGCCTGTTTCCTCATCAATAACTAGGGTGCGGGTAGGGCCTGTTTTATCATCAATAACTAGGGTATGGGTAGGGCCTGTTTTCTAATCAATAACTAGGGTACGGGTAGGGCCTGTTTCCTCATCAATAACTAGGGTACGGGTAGGGCCTGTTTTATCATCAATAACTAAGGTACAGGTAGGGCCTGTTTTCTCATCAATAACTAGGGTACGGGTAGGGCCTGTTTTCTAATCAATAACTAGGGTACGGGTCGGGCCTGTTTTCTAATCAATAACTAGGGTATGGGTAGGGCCTGTTTCATCATCAATAACTAGGGTAAGGGCAGGGCCTGTTTTCTCATCAATAACTAGGGTACGGGTAGGCCCTGTTTCATCATCAATAACTAGGGTACGGGTAGGGCCTGTTATCATCAATAACTAGGGTACGGGTAGGGCCTGTTTTCTAATCAAAAACTAGGGTACGGGTAGGGCCTGTTTTCTAATCAATAACTAGGGTACGGGTAGGGCCTGTTTATCATCAATAACTAGGGTACGGGTAGGGCCTGTTTTCTAATCAATAACTAGGGTACGGGTCGGGCCTGTTTTCTAATCAATAACTAGGGTACGGGTAGGGCATGTTTTCTCATCAATAACTAGGGTATGGGTAGGGCCTGTTTTCTAATCAATAACTAGGGTACAGGTAGGGCCTGTTTTCTAATCAATAACTAGGGTACGGGTAGGGCCTGTTTTATCATCAATAACTAGGGTACGGGTAGGGCCTGTTTTATCATCAATAACTAGGGTACGGGTAGGGCCTGTTTTATCATCAATAACTAGGGTACGGGTAGGGCCTGTTTTATCATCAATAACTAGGGTACGGGTAGGGCCTGTTTTATCATCAATAACTAGGGTACGGGTAGGGCCTGTTTTATCATCAATAACTAGGGTATGGGTAGGGCCTGTTTTCTCATCAATAACTAGGGTACGGGTAGGGCCTGTTTTCTCATCAATAACTAGGGTACAGGTAGGGCCTGTTTTATCATCAATAACTAGGGTACGGGTAGGGCCTGTTTTCTCATCAATAACTAGGGTACGGGTAGGGCCTGTTTCATCATCAATAACTAGGGTATGGGTAGGGCCTGTTTTCTAATCAATAACTAGGGTACGGGTAGGGCCAGTTTTATCATCAATAACTAGGGTACGGGTAGGGCCTGTTTTCTCATCAATAACTAGGGTACGGGTAGGGCCTGTTTTATCATCAATAACTAGGGTACGGGTAGGGCCTGTTTTCTCATCAATAACTAGGGTATGGGTAGGGCCTGTTTCATAATCAATAACTAGGGTACGGGTAGGGCCTGTTTTCTAATCAATAACTAGGGTACGGGTAGGGCCTGTTTCCTCATCAATAACTAGGGTACGGGTAGGGCCTGTTTTCTCATCAATAGCTAGGGTACGGGTAGGGCCTGTTTTCTAATCAATAACTAGGGTACGGGTAGGGCCTGTTTTATCATCAATAACTAGGGTACGGGTAGGGCCTGTTTTATCATCAATAACTAGGGTAAGGGTAGGGCCTGTTTCATAGTCAATAACTAGGGTACGGGTAGGGCCTGTTTCCTAATAAATAACTAGGGTACGGGTAGGGCCTGTTTTCTATCAATAACTAGGGTACGGGTAGGGCCTGTTTTATCATCAATAACTAGGGTACGGGTAGGGCCTGTTTTCTCATCAATAACTAGGGTACGGGTAGGGCCTGTTTCATCATCAATAACTAGGGTATGGGTAGGGCCTGTTTTCTAATCAATAACTAGGGTACGGGTAGGGCCTGTTTCATAATCAATAACTAGGGTACGGGTAGGGCCTGTTTTCTAATCAACAACTAGGGTACGGGTAGGGCCTGTTTCCTCATCAATACCTAGGGTACGGGTAGGCCCTGTTTTCTCATCAATAACTAGGGTACGGGTAGGGCCTGTTTTCATCATCAATAACTAGGGTACGGGTAGGGCCTGTTTCATAATCAATAACTAGGGTACGGGTAGGGCCTGTTTTATCATCAATAACTAGGGTACGGGTAGGGCCTGTTTCCTCATCAATAGCTAGGGTACGGGTAGAGCCTGTTTTCTAATCAAAAACTAGGGTACGGGTAGGGCCTGTTTAATCATCAATAACTAGGGTACGGGTAGGGCCTGTTTTATAGTCAATAACTAGGGTACGGGTAGGGCCTGTTTCCTAATCAATAACTAGGGTACGGGTAGGACCTGTTTTCACATCAATAACTAGGGTACGGGTAGGGGCTGTTTTCACATCAATAACTATGGTACGGGTAGGGCCTGTTTTCATATCAATAACTAGGTTACGGGTAGGCGATGTTTTATCATCAATAACTAGGGTACGGGTAGGGCCTGTTTTCTAATCAATAACTAGGGGTACGGGTAGGGCCTGTTTTATCATCAATAACTAGGGTACGAGTAGGGCCTGTTTCCTCATCAATAACTAGGGTACGGGTAGGGCATGTTTTTTCATCAATAACTAGGGTACAGGTAGGGCCTGATTTAACATCAATAACTAGGGTACGGGTAGGGCCTGTTTTATCATCAATAACTTGGGTACGGGTAGGGCCTGTTTTATCATCAATAACTAGGGTACGGGTAGGGCCTGTTTTCTAATCAATAACTAGGGTACAGGTAGGGCCTGTTTTCTCATCAATAACTAGGGTACGGGTAGGGCCTGTTTTATCATCAATAACTAGGGTACGGGTAGGGCCTGTTTCATCATCAATAACTAGGGTATGGGTAGGGTCTGTTTCCTCATCAATAACTAGGGTATGGGTAGGGCCTGTTTCATCATCAATAACTAGGGTACGGGTAGGGCCTGTTTTCTAATCAATAACTAGGGTACGGGTAGGGCCTGTTTCCTAATCAATAACTAGGGTACGGGTAGGGCCTGTTTCCTCATCAATAACTAGGGTACGGGTAGGGCCTGTTTAATCATCAATAACTAGGGTACGGGTAGGGCCTGTTTCATAGTCAATAACTAGGGTACGGGTAGGGCCTGTTTTCACATCAATAACTAGGGTACGGGTAGGGGGTGTTTTCACATTAATAACTATGGTACGGGTAGGGCCTGTTTTCATATCAATAACTAGGTTACGGGTAGGCGATGTTTTATCATCAATAACTAGGGTACGGGTAGGGCCTGTCTTCTAAATCAATAACTAGGGGTACGGGTAGGGCCTGTTTTATCATCAATAACTAGGGTACGGGTAGGGCCTGTTTCCTCATCAATAACTAGGGTACGTGTAGGGCCTGTTATCATTACTAACTAGGGTACGGGTAGGGCCTGTTTTATCATCAATAACTAGGGTACGGTAGGGCCTGTTTTATCATCAATAACTAGAGTACGGTTAGGGACTGTTTTCACATCAATAACTAGGGTACGGGTAGGGCCTGTTTTCTAATCAATAACTAGGGTACGGGTAGGGCCTGTTTCATCATCAATAACTAGGGTACAGGTAGGGCCTGTTTTCTAATCAAGAACTAGGGTACGGGTAGGGCCTGTTTTCTAATCAATAACCAGTGTACGGGTAGGGCCTGTTTTATAATCAATAACTAGGGTACGGGTAGGGCCTGTTTTCTCATCAATAACTAGGGTACGGGTAGGGCCTGTTTTCTAATCAATAACTAGGGTACGGGTAGGGCCTGTTTTCTAATCAAAAACTAGGGTACGGGTAGAGCCTGTTTCCTCTTCAATAACTAGGGTACGGGTAGGGCCTGTTTCATCATCAATAACTAGGGTACGGTTAGGGCCTGTTTCCTCATCAATAACTAGGGTATGGGTAGGGCCTGTTTCATCATCAATAACTAGGGTAAGGGCAGGGCCTGTTTTCTCATCAATAACTAGGGTACGGGTAGGCCCTGTTTCCTCATCAATAACTAGGGTACGTGTAGGGCCTGTTATCATTAATAACTAGGGTACGGGTAGGGCCTGTTTTATCATCAATAACTAGGGTACGGTAGGGCCTGTTTTATCATCAATAACTAGGGTACGGTTAGGGCCTGTTTTCTAATCAAAAACTAGGGTACGGGTAGGGCCTGTTTTCTCATCAATAACTAGGGTATGGGTAGGGCCTGTTTTCTCATCAATAACTAGGATACAGGCAGGGCCTGTTTTCTCATCAATAACTAGGGTACGGGTAGGACCTGTTTTCTAATCAATAACCAGTGTACGGGTAGGGCCTGTTTCATCATCAATAACTAGTGTACGGGTAGGCCCTGTTTCCTCATCAATAACTAGGGTATGGGTAGGGACTGTTTTCACATCAATAACTAGGGTACGGGTAGGGCCTGTTTTCTAATCAATAACTAGGGTACGGGTAGGGCCTGTTTCATCATCAATAACTAGGGTACAGATAGGGCCTGTTTTCTAATCAAGAACTAGGGTACGGGTAGAGCCTGTTTTCTAATCAATAACCAGTGTACGGGTAGGGCCTGTTTCATAATCAATAACTAGGGTACGGGTAGGGCCTGTTTTCTCATCAATAACTAGGGTACGGGTAGGGCCAGTTTTATCATCAATAACTAGGGTACGGGTAGGGCCTGTTTTATCATCAATAACAAGGGTATGGGTTGGGCCTGTTTCATCATCAATAACTAGGGTACTGGAAGGGCCTGTTTCCTCATCAATAACTAGGGTACGGGTAGGGCCTGTTTTCTAATCAATAACTAGGGTACGGGTAGGGCCTGTTTCATAATCAATAACTAGGGTACGGGTAGGGCCTGTTTTCTCATCAATAACTAGGGTACGGGTAGGGCCTGTTTTCTAATCAATAACTAGGGTACGGGTAGGGCCTGTTTTATCATCAATAACTAGGGTACGGGTAGGGCCTGTTTTATCATCAATAACTAGGGTACGGGTAGGGCCTGTTTTCTAATCAATAACTAGGGTACGGGTAGGGCCTGTTTCATCATCAATAACTAGGGTACGGGTAGGGCCTGTTTTCTCATCAATAACTAGGGTACGGGTAGGGCCTGTTTTCTCATCAATAACTAGGGTACGGGTAGGGCCTGTTTTCTAATCAATAACTAGGGTACGGGTAGGGCCTGTTTTCTCATCAATAACTAGGGTACGGGTAGGGCCTGTTTCATCATCAATAACTAGGGTACGGGTAGGGCCTGTTTTCTCATCAATAACTAGGGTACGGGTAGGGCCTGTTTTCTCATCAATAACTAGGGTACGGGTAGGGCCTGTTTTCTCATCAATAACTAGGGTACGGGTAGGGCCTGTTTTCTCATCAATAACTAGGGTACGGGTAGGGCCTGTTTTATCATCAATAACTAGGGTATGAGTAGGGCCTGTTTTATCATCAATAACTAGGGTACGGGTAGGACCTGTTTTCTAATCAATAACTAGGGTATGGGTAGGGCCTGTTTTCTAATCAATAACTAGGGTACGGGTAGGGCCTGTTTCCTCATCAATAACTAGGGTACGGGTAGGGCCTGTTTTATCATCAATAACTCGGGTACAGGTTGGGCCTGTTTTCTCATCAATAACTAGGGTATGGGTAGGGCCTGTTTTCTAATCAAAAACTAGGGTATGGGTCGGGCCTGTTTTCTCATCAATAACTAGGGTATGGGTAGGGCCTGTTTCATCATCAATAACTAGGGTAAGGGCAGGGCCTGTTTCCTCATCAATAACTAGGGTACGGGTAGGGCCTTTTATCATTAATAACTAGAGTACGGGTAGGGCATGTTTTATCATCAATAACTAGGGTACGGGTAGGACCTGTTTTATCATCAATAACTAGGGTACGGGTAGGGCCTGTTTACTAATCAAAAACTAGGGTACGGGTCGGGCCTGTTTTCTAATCAATAACTAGGGTACGGGTAGGGCATGTTTCCTCATCAATAACTAGGGTACGGGTAGGGCCTGTTTTCTAATCAATAACTAGGGTACAGGTAGGGCCTGTTTTCTAATCAATAACTAGGGTATGGGTAGGGCCTGTTTTCTAATCAAAAACTAGGGTACGGGTCGGGCCTGTTTTCTCATCAATAACTAGGGTATGGGTAGGGCCTGTTTCATCATCAATAACTAGGGTAAGGGCAGGGCCTGTTTTCTCATCAATAACTAGGGTACGGGTAGGCCCTGTTTCCTCATCAATAACTAGGGTACGGGTAGGGCCTGTTATCATTAATAACTAGGGTACTGGTTGGGCCTGTTTTATCATCAATAACTAGGGTACGGGTAGGCCCTGTTTCCTCATCATTAACTAGGGTATGGGTAGGGCCTGTTTCCTCATCAATAACTAGGGTAAGGGCAGGGCCTGTTTTCTCATCAATAACTAGGGTACAGGCAGGGCCTGTTTTCTCATCAATAACTAGGGTACGGGTAGGCCCTGTTTCCTCATCAATAACTAGGGTGCGGGTAGGGCCTGTTTTATCATTAATAACTAGGGTATGGGTAGGGCCTGTTTTCTAATCAATAACTAGGGTACGGGTAGGACATGTTTCCTCATCAATAACTAGGGTACAGGTAGGGCCTGTTTTATCATCAATAACTCAGGTACAGGTTGGGCCTGTTTTCTAATCAATAACTAGGGTATGGGTAGGGCCTGTTTTCTAATCAAAAACTAGGGTACGGGTCGGGCCTGTTTTCTAATCAATAACTAGGGTATGGGTAGGGCCTGTTTCATCATCAATAACTAGGGTAAGGGCAGGGCCTGTTTTCTCATCAATAACTAGGGTATGGGTAGGCCCTGTTTCCTCATCAATAACTAGGGTACGGGTAGGGCCTGTTATCATTAATAACTAGAGTACGGGTAGGGCCTGTTTTCTAATCAAAAACTAGGGTACGGGTCGGGCCTGTTTTCTAATCAATAACTAGGGTACGGGTAGGGCATGTTTCCTCATCAATAACTAGGGTACGGGTAGGGCCTGTTTCCTCATCAATAGCTAGTGCACGGGTAGGGCCTGTTTCTTCATCATTAACTAGGGTACGGGTAGGGCCTGTATTATCATCAATATCTAGGGTACGGGTAGGGCCTGTTTAATCATCAATAACTAGGGTACGGGTAGGGCCTGTTTCATCGTCAATAACTAGGGTACGGGTAGGGCCTGTTTCATCATCAATAACTAGGGGTACGGGTAGGGCCTGTTTTCTCATCAATAACTAGGGTACGGGTAGGGCCTGTTTTATCATCAATAACTAGGGTACGGGTAGGGCCTGTTTTATCATCAATAACTAGGGTACGGGTAGGGCCTGTTTCCTCATCAATAACTAGTGTACGGGTAGGGCCTGTTTTATAATCAATAACTAGGGTACGGGTAGGGCCTGTTTCCTCATCAATAACTAGGGTACGGGTAGGGCCTGTTTTCTCATCAATAACTAGGGTACGGGTAGGGCCTGTTTTATCATCAATAACTAGGGTACGGGTAGGGCCTGTTTTATCATCAATAACTAGGGTACGGGTAGGGCCTGTTTTATCATCAATAACTAGGGTACGGGTAGGGCCTGTTTTATCATCAATAACTAGGGTACGGGTAGGGCCTGTTTTCTAATCAATAACTAGGGTACGGGTAGGGCCTGTTTTATAATCAATAACTAGGGTACGGGTAGGGCCTGTTTTCTCATCAATAACTAGGGTACGGGTAGGGCCTGTTTTCTCATCAATAACTAGGGTACGGGTAGGGGCTGTTTTATCATCAATAACTAGGGTACGGGTAGGGCCTGTTTTCAAATCAATAACTAGGTTACGGGTAGGGCCGATGTTTTATCATCAATAACTAGGGTACGGGTAGGGCCTGTTTTCTAAATCAATAACTAGGGGTACGGGTAGGGCCTGTTTTATCATCAATAACTAGGGTACGAGTAGGGCCTGTTTCCTCATCAATAACTAGGGCACGGGTAGGGCATGTTTCTTCATCAATAACTAGGGTACGGATAGGGCCTGATTTATCATCAATAACTAGGGTACGGGTAGGGCCTGTTTTATCATCAATAACTTGGGTACGGGTAGGCCCTGTTTTATCATCAATAACTAGGGTACGGGTAGGGCCTGTTTTCAAATCAATAACTAGGGTACAAGTAGGGCCTGTTTTCTCATCAATAACTAGGGTACGGGTAGGGCCTGTTTTATCATCAATAACTAGGGTACGGGTAGGGCCTGTTTCATCATCAATAACTAGGGTATGGGTAGGGTCTGTTTCCTCATCAATAACAAGGGTATGGGTAGAGCCTGTTTCATAATCAATAACTAGGGAACGGGTAGGGCCTGTTTTCTAACCAACAACTAGGGTATGGGTAGGACCTGTTTCCTCATCAATAACTAGGGTATGGGTAGGCCCTGTTTCCTCATCAATAACTAGGGTACGGGTAGGGCCTGTTTCATCGTCAATAACAAGGGTACGGGTAGGGCCTGTTTCATAATCAATAACTAGGGTATGGGTAGGGCCTGTTTTATCATCAATAACTAGTGTACGGGTAGGGCCTGTTTCCTCATCAATAGCTAGGGTACGGGTAGAGCCTGTTTTCTAATCAAAAACTAGGGTACGGGTAGGGCCTGTATTATCATCAATAACTAGGGTACGGGTAGGGCCTGTTTAATCATCAATAACTAGGGTACGGGTAGGGCCTGTTTCATAGTCAATAACTAGGGTACGGGTAGGGCCTGTTTCCTAATCAATAACTAGGGTACGGGTAGGGGGTGTTTTCACATTAATAACTATGGTACGGGTAGGGCCTGTTTTCATATCAATAACTAGGTTACGGGTAGGCAATGTTTTATCATCAATAACTAGGGTACGGGTAGGGCCTGTCTTCTAAATCAATAACTAGGGGTATGGGTAGGGCCTGTTTTATCATCAATAACTAGGGTACGGGTAGGCCCTGTTTCCTCATCAATAACTAGGGTACGTGTAGGGCCTGTTATCATTAATAACTAGGGTACGGGTAGGGACTGTTTTATCATCAATAACTAGGGTACGGGTAGGGCCTGTTTTCTAATCAATAACTAGGGTACGGGTAGGGCCTGTTTTATCATCAAAAACTAGGGTACGGGTAGGGCCTGTTTCCTCATCAATAACTAGGGTACGGGTAGGGCCTGTTTTCATCATCAATAACTAGGGTACAGGTAGGGCCTGTTTTCTAATCAATAACTAGGGTACGGGTAGGGCCTGTTTCATCATCAATAACTAGGGTACGGGTAGGGCCTGTTTTCTCATCAATAACTAGGGTACGGGTAGGGCCTGTTTCATCATCAATAACTAGGGTACGGGTAGGGCCTGTTTTCTAATCAATAACTAGGGTACGGGTAGGGCCTGTTTTATCATCAATAACTAGGGTAAGGGCAGGGCCTGTTTTCTCATCAATAACTAGGGTACGGGTAGGGCCTGTTTCCTCATCAATAACTAGGGTACGGGTAGGGCCTGTTATCATCAATAACTAGGGTACGGGTAGGGCCTGTTTTATCATCAATAACTAGGGTACGGTAGGGCCTGTTTTATCATCAATAACTAGGGTACGGTTAGGGCCTGTTTTCTAATCAATAACTAGGGTACGGGTGGGGCCTGTCATCAATAACTGGTACGGGTAGGGCCTGTTTTCTCATCAATAACTAGGGTATGGGTAGGGCCTGTTTTCTCATCAATAACTAGGATACAGGCAGGGCCTGTTTTCTCATCAATAACTAGGGTACGGGTAGGGCCTGTTTCATCATCAATAACTAGGGTACGGGTAGGACCTGTTTCCTCATCAATAACTAGTGTACGTGTAGGGCCTGTTTCCTCATCAATAACTAGGGTATGGGTAGGGACTGTTTTCACATCAATAACTAGGGTACGGGTAGGGCCTGTTTTCTAATCAATAACTAGGGTACGGGTAGGGCCTGTTTCATCATCAATAACTAGGGTACAGGTAGGGCCTGTTTTCTAATCAAGAACTAGGGTACGGGTAGAGCCTGTTTTCTAATCAATAACCAGTGTACGGGTAGGGCCTGTTTCATAATCAATAACTAGGGTACGGGTAGGGCCTGTTTTCTCATCAATAACTAGGGTACGGGTAGGGCCTGTTTTCTAATCAATAACTAGGGTACGGGTAGGGCCTGTTTTCTAATCAAAAACTAGGGTACGGGTAGGGCCTGTTTCCTCTTCAATAACTAGGGTACGGGTAGGGCCTGTTTCATCATCAATAACTAGGGTACGGTTAGGGCCTGTTTCCTCATCAATAACTAGGGTACGGGTAGGGCCTGTTTCATCATCAATAACTAGGGTACGGGTAGGGCCTGTTTCCTCATCAATAACTAGGTACGGGTAGGGCCTGTTTCCTCATCAATAACTAGGGTACGGGTAGGGCCTGTTTTATCATCAATAACTAGGGTACGGTAGGGCCTGTTTTATCATCAATAACTAGGGTACGGTTAGGGCCTGTTTTCTAATCAAAAACTAGGGTACGGGTCGGGCCTGTTTTCTCATCAATAACTAGGGTATGGGTAGGGCCTGTTTTCTCATCAATAACTAGGATACAGGCAGGGCCTGTTTTCTCATCAATAACTAGGGTACGGGTAGGACCTGTTTCCTCATCAATAACTAGGGTACGGGAAGGGCCTGTTTCCTCATCAATAACTAGTGTACGTGTAGGCCCTGTTTCCTCATCAATAACTAGGGTATGGGTAGGGACTGTTTTCACATCAATAACTAGGGTACGGGTAGGGCCTGTTTTCTAATCAATAACTAGGGTACGTGTAGGGCCTGTTTCATCATCAATAACTAGGGTACTGGTAGGTCCTGTTTTCTAATCAAGAACTAGGGTACGGGTAGAGCCTGTTTTCTAATCAATAACCAGTGTACGGGTAGGGCCTGTTTCATAATCAATAACTAGGGTACGGGTAGGGCCTGTTTTCTCATCAATAACTAGGGTACGGGTAGGGCCTGTTTTCTAATCAATAACTAGGGTACGGGTAGGGCCTGTTTTCTAATCAAAAACTAGGGTACGGGTAGGGCCTGTTTCCTCTTCAATAACTAGGGTACGGGTAGGGCCTGTTTCATCATCAATAACTAGGGTACGGGTAGGGCCTGTTTTCTCATCAATAACTAGGGTACGGGTAGGGCCTGTTTTCTAATCAATAACTAGGGTACGGGTAGGGCCTGTTTTCTCATCAATAACTAGGGTACGGGTAGGACCTGTTTTCTCATCAATAACTAGGGTACGGGTAGGGCCTGTTTTCTAATCAATAACTAGGGTACGGGTAGGGCCTGTTTTCTAATCAATAACTAGGGTACGGGTAGGGCCTGTTTTCTAATCAATAACTAGGGTACGGGTAGGGCCTGTTTTATCAATAACTAGGGTACGGGTAGGGCCTGTTTCATCATCAATAACTAGGGTACGGTTAGGGCCTGTTTCCTCATCAATAACTAGGGTATGGGTAGGGCCTGTTTCATATACAATAACTAGGGTAAGGGTAGGGCCTGTATTCTAATCAATAACTAGGGTACGGGTAGGCCCTGTTTTATCATCAATAACTAGGGTACGGGTAGGGCCTGTTCTATAATCAATAACTAGGGTACGGGTAGGGCCTGTTTTCTCATGAATAACTAGGGTACGGGTAGGGCCTGTTTTAGCATCAATAACTAGGGTACGGGTAGGGCCTGTTTTATCATCAATAACTAGGGTACGGGTAGGGCCTGTTTTATCATCAATAACTAGGGTATGGGTAGGGCCTGTTTTCACATCAATAACTAGGGTACGGGTAGGGCCTGTTTTATCATCAATAACTAGGGTACAGGTAGGGCCTGTTATCATCAATAACTAGGGTACGGGTAGGGCCTGTTTTATCATCAATAACTAGGGTACGGGTAGGGCCTGTTTCATCATCAATAACTAGGGTATGGGTAGGGCCTGTTTTCTAATCAATAACTAGGGTACGGGTAGGGCCTGTTTTATCATCAATAACTAGGGTACGGGTAGGGCCTGTTTTATCATCAATAACTAGGGTATGGGTAGGGCCTGTTTCATCATCAATAACTAGGGTACGGGTAGGGCCTGTTTCCTCATCAATAACTAGGGTACGGGTAGGGCCTGTTTCATAATCAATAACTAGGGGTACGGGTAGGGACTGTTTTCTAACCAACAACTAGGGTACGGGTAGGGCCTGTTTCATCATCAATAACTAGGGTACGGGTAGGGCCTGTTTTCTCATCAATAACTAGGGTACGGGTAGGGCCTGTTTTCTCATCAATAACTAGGAGTGCGGGTAGGGCCTGTTTTCTAATCAATAACTAGGGTACGGGTAGGGCCTGTTTTATCATCAATAACTAGGGTACGGGTAGGGCCTGTTTTATCATCAATAACTAGGTACGGGTAGGGCCTGTTTTCTCATCAATAGCTAGGGTACGGGTAGGGCCTGTTTTCTAATCAATAACTAGGGTACGGGTAGGGCCTGTATTATCATCAATAACTAGGGTACGGGTAGGGCCTGTTTTATCATCAATAACTAGGGTACGGGTAGGGCCTGTTTCATAGTCAATGACTAGGGTACGGGTAGGGCCTGTTTCCTAAAAAATAACTAGGGTACGGGTAGGCCCTGTTTACACATCAATAACTAGGGTACGGGTAGGGCCTGTATTCATATCAATAACTAGGGGTGCGGTAGGGCTGTTTTCATCAATAACTAGGGTACGGGTAGGGCCTGTTTTATCATCAATAACTAGGGTACGGGTAGGGCCTGTTTTCTAACATCAATAACTAGGGTACGGGTAGGGCCTGTTTTATCATCAATAACTAGGGTACGAGTAGGGCCTGTTTCCTCATCAATAACTAGTGAACGGGTAGGGCCTGTTTTTTCATCAATAACTAGGTACGGGTAGGGCCTGTTTTATCATCAATAACTAGGGTACGGGTAGGGCCTGTTTTATCATCAATAACTTGGGTACGGGTAGGGCCTGTTTTCTCATCAATAACTAGGGTACGGGTAGGGCCTGATTTCAAATCAATAACTAGGGTACGGGTAGGGCCTGTTTTCTCATCAATAACTAGGGTACGGGTAGGGCCTGTTTCCTCATCAATAACTAGGGTACGGGTAGGACCTGTTTCCTCATCAATAACTAGGGTACGGGCAGGGCCTGTTTTCTCTTCAATAACTAGGGTACAGGCAGGGCCTGTTTTCTCATCAATAACTAGGGTACGGGTAGGCCCTGTTTCCTCATCAATAACTAGGGTGCGGGTAGGGCCTGTTTTATCATTAATAACTAGGGTATGGGTAGGGCCTGTTTTCTCATCAATAACTAGGGTATGGGTAGGGCCTGTTTCATCATCAATAACTAGGGTAAGGGCAGGGCCTGTTTTCTCATCAATAACTAGGGTACGGGTAGGCCCTGTTTCCTCATCAATAACTAGGGTACGTGTAGGGCCTGTTATCATTAATAACTAGGGTACGGGTAGGGCCTGTTTTATCATCAATAACTAGGATACGGTAGGGCCTGTTTTATCATCAATAACTAGGGTACGGTTAGGGACTGTTTTCACATCAATAACTAGGGTATGGGTAGGGCCTGTTTTCTAATCAATAACTAGGGTACGGGTAGGGCCTGTTTCATCATCAATAACTAGGGTACAGGTAGGGCCTGTTTTCTAATCAAGAACTAGGGTACGGGTAGGGCCTGTTTTCTAATCAATAACCAGTGTACGGGTAGGGCCTGTTTCATAATCAATAACTAGGGTACGGGTAGGGCCTGTTTTCTCATCAATAACTAGGGTACGGGTAGGGCCTGTTTTCTAATCAATAACTAGGGTACGGGTAGGGCCTGTTTTCTAATCAAAAACTAGGGTACGGGTAGAGCCTGTTTCCTCTTCAATAACTAGGGTACGGGTTGTGCCTGTTTCATCATCAATAACTAGGGTACGGTTAGGGCCTGTTTCCTCATCAATAACTAGGGTATGGGTAGGGCCTGTTTCATCATCAATAACTAGGGTAAGGGCAGGGCCTGTTTTCTCATCAATAACTAGGGTACGGGTAGGCCCTGTTTCCTCATCAATAACTAGGGTGCGGGTAGGGCCTGTTTTATCATTAATAACTAGGGTATGGGTAGGGCCTGTTTTCTCATCAATAACTAGGGTATGGGTAGGGCCTGTTTCATCATCAATAACTAGGGTAAGGGCAGGTCCTGTTTCATCATCAATAACTAGGGTACAGGTAGGGCCTGTTTTCTAATCAAGAACTAGTGTATGGGTAGGCCCTGTTTTATCATCAATAACTAGGGTACGGTAGGGCCTGTTTTATCATCAATAACTAGGGTACGGTTAGGGACTGTTTTCACATCAATAACTAGGGTACGGGTAGGACCTGTTTTCTAATCAATAACTAGGGTACGGGTAGGGCCTGTTTCATCATCAATAACTAGGGTACAGGTAGGGCCTGTTTTCTAATCAAGAACTAGTGTATGGGTAGGGCCTGTTTTCTAATCAATAACCAGTGTACGGGTAGGGCCTGTTTCATAATCAATAACTAGGGTACGGGTAGGGCCTGTTTTCTCATCAATAACTAGGGTACGGGTAGGGCCTGTTTTCTAATCAATAACTAGGGTACGGGTAGGGCCTGTTTTCTAATCAAAAACTAGGGTACGGGTAGAGCCTGTTTCCTCTTCAATAACTAGGGTACGGGTAGGGCCTGTTTCATCATCAATAACTAGGGTACGGTTAGGGCCTGTTTCCTCATCAATAACTAGGGTATGGGTAGGGCCTGTTTCATCATCAATAACTAGGGTAAGGGCAGGGCCTGTTTTCTCATCAATAACTAGGGTACGGGTAGGCCCTGTTTCCTCATCAATAACTAGGGTACGTGTAGGGCCTGTTATCATTAATAACTAGGGTACGGGTAGGGCCTGTTTTATCATCAATAACTAGGGTACGGTAGGGCCTGTTTTATCATCAATAACTAGGGTACGGTTAGGGCCTGTTTTCTAATCAAAAACTAGGGTACGGGTCGGGCCTGTTTTCTCATCAATAACTAGGGTATGGGTAGGGCCTGTTTTCTCATCAATAACTAGGATACAGGCAGGGCCTGTTTTCTCATCAATAACTAGGGTACGGGTAGGACCTGTTTCCTCATCAATAACTAGGGTACGGGAAGGACCTGTTTCCTCATCAATAACTAGTGTACGTGTAGGCCCTGTTTCCTCATCAATAACTAGGGTATGGGTAGGGACTGTTTTCACATCAATAACTAGGGTACGGGTAGGGCCTGTTTTCTAATCAATAACTAGGGTACGGGTAGGGCCTGTTTCATCATCAATAACTAGGGTACAGGTAGGGCCTGTTTTCTAATCAAGAACTAGGGTACGGGTAGAGCCTGTTTTCTAATCAATAACCAGTGTACGGGTAGGGCCTGTTTCATAATCAATAACTAGGGTACGGGTAGGGCCTGTTTTCTCATCAATAACTAGGGTACGGGTAGGGCCTGTTTTCTAATCAATAACTAGGGTACGGGTAGGGCCTGTTTTCTAATCAAAAACTAGGGTACGGGTAGGGCCTGTTACCTCTTCAATAACTAGGGTACGGGTAGGGCCTGTTTCATCATCAATAACTAGGGTACGGTTAGGGCCTGTTTCCTCATCAATAACTAGGGTATGGGTAGGGCCTGTTTCATATTCAATAACTAGGGTAAGGGTAGGGCCTGTATTCTAATCAATAACTAGGGTAAGGGTAGGCCCTGTTTTATCATCAATAACTAGGGTACGGGTAGGGCCTGTTCTATAATCAATAACTAGGGTACGGGTAGGGCCTGCTTTCTCATGAATAACTAGGGTACGGGTAGGGCCTGTTTTAGCATCAATAACTAGGGTACGGGTAGGGCCTGTTTTATCATCAATAACTAGGGTACGGGTAGGGCCTGTTTTATCATCAATAACTAGGGTATGGGTAGGGCCTGTTTTCACATCAATAACTAGGGTACGGGTAGGGCCTGTTTTATCATCAATAACTAGGGTACAGGTAGGGCCTGTTTTATCATCAATAACTAGGGTACGGGTAGGGCCTGTTTTATCATCAATAACTAGGGTACGGATAGGGCCTGTTTCATCATCAATAACTAGGGTATGGGTAGGACCTGTTTTCTAATCAATAACTAGGGTACGGGTAGGGCCAGTTTTATCATCAATAACTAGGGTACGGGTAGGGCCTGTTTTATCATCAATAACAAGGGTATGGGTAGGGCCTGTTTCATCATCAATAACTAGGGTACGGGTAGGGCCTGTTTCCTCATCAATAACTAGGGTATGGGTAGGGCCTGTTTCATAATCAATAACTAGGGTACGGGTAGGGACTGTTTTCTAACCAACAACTAGGGTACGGGTAGGGCCTGTTTCCTCATCAATAACTACGGTACGGGTAGGGCCAGTTTCCTCATCAATAGCTAGGGTACGGGTAGAGCCTGTTTTCTAATCAATAACTAGGGTACGGGTAGGGCCTGTATTATCATCAATAACTAGGGTACGGGTAGGGCCTGTTTTATCATCAATAACTAGGGTAAGGGTAGGGCCTGTTTCATAGTCAATGACTAGGGTACGGGTAGAGCCTGTTTCCTAAAAAATAACTAGGGTACGGGTAGGCCCTGTTTTCACATCAATAACTATGGTACGGGTAGGGCCTGTTTTCATATCAATAACTAGGGTACGGGTAGGCGAAGTTTTATCATCAATAACTAGGGTACGGGTAGGGCCTGTCTTCTAAATCAATAACTAGGGTACGGGTAGGGCCTGTTTTATCATCAATAACTAGGGTACGAGTAGGGCCTGTTTCCTCATCAATAACTAGTGCACGGGTAGGGCCTGTTTCTTCATCATTAACTAGGGTACGGGTAGGGTCTGATTTATCATCAATAACTAGGGTACGGGTAGGGCCTGTTTTATCATCAATAACTTGGGTATGGGTAGGGCCTGTTTTCTCATCAATAACTAGGGTACGGGTAGGCCTGATTTCAAATCAATAACTAGGGTACGAGTAGGGCCTGTTTTCTCATCAATAACTAGGGTACGGGTAGGGCCTGTTTCCTCATCAATAACTAGGGTATGGGTAGGGCCTGTTTCCTCATCAATAACTAGGGTACGGGCAGGGCCTGTTTTCTCTTCAATAACTAGGGTACAGGCAGGGCCTGTTTTCTCATCAATAACTAGGGTACGGGTAGGCCCTGTTTCCTCATCAATAACTAGGGTGCGGGTAGGGCCTGTTTTATCATTAATAACTAGGGTATGGGTAGGGCCTGTTTTATCATCAATAACTAGGGTACGGGTAGGACCTGTTTTCTAATCAATAACTAGGGTATGGGTAGGGCCTGTTTTCTAATCAATAACTAGGGTACGGGTAGGACATGTTTCCTCATCAATAACTAGGGTACGTGTAGGGCCTGTTTTATCATCAATAACTCGGGTACAGGTTGGGCCTGTTTTCTAATCAATAACTAGGGTATGGGTAGGGCCTGTTTTCTAATCAAAAACTAGGGTACGGGTCGGGCCTGTTTTCTCATCAATAACTAGGGTATGGGTAGGGCCTGTTTCATCATCAATAACTAGGGTAAGGGCAGGGCCTGTTTTCTCATCAATAACTAGGGTACGGGTAGGCCCTGTTTCCTCATCAATAACTAGGGTACGGGTAGGGCCTTTTATCATTAATAACTAGAGTACGGGTAGGGCCTGTTTTATCATCAATAACTAGGGTACGGGTAGGACCTGTTTTATCATCAATAACTAGGGTACGGGTAGGGCCTGTTTACTAATCAAACACTAGGGTACGGGTCGGGCCTGTTTTCTAATCAATAACTAGGGTACGGGTAGGGGATGTTTCCACATCAATAACTAGGGTACAGGTAGGGCCTGTTTTCTAATCAATAACTAGGGTACAGGTAGGGCCTGTTTCATCATCAATAACTAGGGTACAGGTAGGGCCTGTTTTCTAATCAAGAACTAGGGTACGGGTAGGGCCTGTTTTCTAATCAATAACCAGTGTACGGGTAGGGCCTGTTTCATAATCAATAACTAGGGTACGGGTAGGGCCTGTTTTCTCATCAATAACTAGGGTACGGGTAGGGCCTGTTTTCTAATCAATAACTAGGGTACGGGTAGGGCCTGTTTTCT
Organism: Salmo salar; assembly: GCF_905237065.1. Lineage (NCBI taxonomy): Eukaryota > Metazoa > Chordata > Actinopteri > Salmoniformes > Salmonidae > Salmo > Salmo salar. The sequence continues at coordinate 98,490,460 of NC_059450.1, read as the reverse complement.
AATCAAAAACTAGGGTACGGGTAGGGCCTGTTTCCTCTTCAATAACTAGGGTACGGGTAGGGCCTGTTTCATCATCAATAACTAGGGTACGGTTAGGGCCTGTTTCCTCATCAATAACTAGGGTATGGGTAGGGCCTGTTTCATATTCAATAACTAGGGTAAGGGTAGGGCCTGTATTCTAATCAATAACTAGGGTACGGGTAGGCCCTGTTTTATCATCAATAACTAGGGTACGGGTAGGGCCTGTTCTATAATCAATAACTAGGGTACGGGTAGGGCCTGCTTTCTCATGAATAACTAGGGTACGGGTAGGGCCTGTTTTAGCATCAATAACTAGGGTACGGGTAGAGCCTGTTTTCTAATCAATAACTAGGGTACGGGTAGGGCCTGTATTATCATCAATAACTAGGGTACGGGTAGGGCCTGTTTTATCATCAATAACTAGGGTAAGGGTAGGGCCTGTTTCATAGTCAATGACTAGGGTACGGGTAGAGCCTGTTTCCTAAAAAATAACTAGGGTACAGGTAGGCCCTGTTTTCACATCAATAACTATGGTACGGGTAGGGCCTGTTTTCATATCAATAACTAGGGTACGGGTAGGCGAAGTTTTATCATCAATAACTAGGGTACGGGTAGGGCCTGTCTTCTAAATCAATAACTAGGGTACGGGTAGGGCCTGTTTTATCATCAATAACTAGGGTACGAGTAGGGCCTGTTTCCTCATCAATAACTAGTGCACGGGTAGGGCCTGTTTCTTCATCATTAACTAGGGTACGGGTAGGGCCTGTTTTATCATCAATAACTAGGGTACGGGTAGGGCCTGTTTTATCATCAATAACTTGGGTACGGGTAGGGCCTGTTTTCTCATCAATAACTAGGGTATGGGTAGGCCTGATTTCAAATCAATAACTAGGGTACGAGTAGGGCCTGTTTTCTCATCAATAACTAGGGTACGGGTAGGGCCTGTTTCCTCATCAATAACTAGGGTATGGGTAGGGCCTGTTTCCTCATCAATAACTAGGGTATGGGCAGGGCCTGTTTTCTCTTCAATAACTAGGGTACAGGCAGGGCCTGTTTTCTCATCAATAACTAGGGTACGGGTAGGCCCTGTTTCCTCATCAATAACTAGGGTGCGGGTAGGGCCTGTTTTATCATTAATAACTAGGGTATGGGTAGGGCCTGTTTCCTCATCAATAACTAGGGTACAGGCAGGGCCTGTTTTCTCATCAATAACTAGGGTACGGGTAGGACCTGTTTTCTAATCAATAACTAGGGTATGGGTAGGGCCTGTTTTCTAATCAATAACTAGGGTACGGGTAGGACATGTTTCCTCATCAATAACTAGGGTACGTGTAGGGCCTGTTTTATCATCAATAACTCGGGTACAGGTTGGGCCTGTTTTCTAATCAATAACTAGGGTATGGGTAGGGCCTGTTTTCTAATCAAAAACTAGGGTACGGGTCGGGCCTGTTTTCTCATCAATAACTAGGGTATGGGTAGGGCCTGTTTCATCATCAATAACTAGGGTAAGGGCAGGGCCTGTTTTCTCATCAATAACTAGGGTACGGGTAGGCCCTGTTTCCTCATCAATAACTAGGGTACGGGTAGGGCCTTTTATCATTAATAACTAGAGTACGGGTAGGGCATGTTTTATCATCAATAACTAGGGTACGGGTAGGACCTGTTTTATCATCAATAACTAGGGTACGGGTAGGGCCTGTTTACTAATCAAAAACTAGGGTACGGGTCGGGCCTGTTTTCTAATCAATAACTAGGGTACGGGTAGGGGATGTTTCCTCATCAATAACTAGGGTACAGGTAGGGCCTGTTTTCTAATCAATAACTAGGGTACAGGTAGGGCCTGTTTTCTAATCAATAACTAGGGTATGGGTAGGGCCTGTTTTCTAATAAAAAACTAGGGTACGGGTCGGGCCTGTTTTCTCATCAATAACTAGGGTATGGGTAGGGCCTGTTTCATCATCAATAACTAGGGTAAGGGCAGGGCCTGTTTTCTCATCAATAACTAGGGTACGGGTAGGCCCTGTTTCCTCATCAATAACTAGGGTACGGGTAGGGCCTGTTATCATTAATAACTAGGGTACTGGTTCGGCCTGTTATATCATCAATAACTAGAGTATGGGTATGACCTTTTTCCTCATCATTAACTAGGGTATGGGTAGGGCCTGTTTCCTCATCAATAACTAGGGTACGGGCAGGGCCTGTTTTCTCATCAATAACTAGGGTACAGGCAGGGCCTGTTTTCTCATCAATAACTAGGGTACGGGTAGGCCCTGTTTCCTCATCAATAACTAGGGTGCGGGTAGGGCCTGTTTTATCATTAATAACTAGGGTATGGGTAGGGCCTGTTTTCTAATCAATAACTAGGGTACGGGTAGGACAGGTTTCCTCATCAATAACTAGGGTACAGGTAGGGCCTGTTTTATCATCAATAACTCGGGTACAGGTTGGGCCTGTTTTCTAATCAATAACTAGGGTATGGGTAGGGCCTGTTTTCTAATCAAAAACTAGGGTACGGGTCGGGCCTGTTTTCTAATCAATAACTAGGGTATGGGTAGGGCCTGTTTCATCATCAATAACTAGGGTAAGGGCAGGGCCTGTTTTCTCATCAATAACTAGGGTACGGGTAGGCCCTGTTTCCTCATCAATAACTAGGGTACGGGTAGGGCCTGTTATCATTAATAACTAGAGTACGGGTAGGGCCTGTTTTCTAATCAAAAACTAGGGTACGGGTCGGGCCTGTTTTCTAATCAATAACTAGGGTATGGGTAGGGCCTGTTTATTCATCAATAACTAGGGTAAGGGCAGGGCCTGTTTTCTCATCAATAACTAGGGTACGGGTAGGCCCTGTTTCCTCATCAATAACTAGGGTACGGGTAGGGCATGTTTCCTCATCAATAACTAGGGTACGGGTAGGGCCTGTTTTCTAATCAATAACTAGGGTACAGGTAGGGCCTGTTTCCTCATCAATAACTACGGTACGGGTAGGGCCTGTTTCCTCATCAATAGCTAGGGTACGGGTAGAGCCTGTTTTCTAATCAATAACTAGGGTACGGGTAGGGCCTGTATTATCATCAATAACTAGGGTACGGGAAGGGCCTGTTCTATAATCAATAACTAGGGTACGGGTAGGGCCTGCTTTCTCATGAATAACTAGGGTACGGGTAGGGCCTGTTTTAGCATCAATAACTAGGGTACGGGTAGGGCCTGTTTTATCATCAATAACTAGGGTACGGGTAGGGCCTGTTTTATCATCAATAACTAGGGTATGGGTAGGGCCTGTTTTCACATCAATAACTAGCGTACGGGTAGGGCCTGTTTTATCATCAATAACTAGGGTACAGGTAGGGCCTGTTTTATCATCAATAACTAGGGTACGAGTAGTGCCTGTTTTATCATCAATAACTAGGGTACGGATAGGGCCTGTTTCATCATCAACAACTAGGGTATGGGTAGGGCCTGTTTTCTAATCAATAACTAGGGTACGGGTAGGGCCAGTTTTATCATCAATAACTAGGGTACGGGTAGGGCCTGTTTTATCATCAATAACTAGGGTATGGGTAGGGCCTGTCTCATCATCAATAACTAGGGTACGGGTAGGGCCTGTTTCCTCATCAATAACTAGGGTATGGGTAGGGCCTGTTTCATAATCAATAACTAGGGTACGGGTAGGGCCTGTTTTCTAACCAACAAATAGGGTACGGGTAGGGCCTGTTTCCTCATCAATAACTACGGTACGGGTAGGGCCTGTTTCCTCATCAATAGCAAGGGTACGGGTAGAGCCTGTTTTCTAATCAATAACTAGGGTACGGGTAGGGCCTGTATTATCATCAATAACTAGGGTACGGGTAGGGCCTGTTTTATCATCAATAACTAGGGTAAGGGTAGGGCCTGTTTCATAGTCAATAACTAGGGTACGGGTAGAGCCTGTTTCCTAATAAATAACTAGGGTACGGGTAGAGCCTGTTTTGTAATCAAAAACTAGGGTACGGGTAGGGCCTGTATTATCATCAATAACTAGGGTACGGGTAGGGCCTGTTTTATCATCAATAACTAGGGTACGGGTAGGGCCTGTTTCATCATCAATAACTAGGGTATGGGTAGGGTCTGTTTCCTCATCAATAACAAGGGTATGGGTAGAGCCTGTTTCATAATCAATAACTAGGGAACGGGTAGGGCCTGTTTTCTAACCAACAACTAGGGTATGGGTAGGACCTGTTTCCTCATCAATACCTAGGGTATGGGTAGGCCCTGTTTCCTCATCAATAACTAGGGTATGGGTAGTGCCTGTTTCATCGTCAAAAACAAGGGTACGGGTAGGGCCTGTTTCATAATCAATAACTAGGGTATGGGTAGGGCCTGTTTTATCATCAATAACTAGTGTACGGGTAGGGCCTGTTTCCTCATCAATAGCTAGGGTACGGGTAGAGCCTGTTTTCTAATCAAAAACTAGGGTACGGGTAGGGCCTGTATTATCATCAATAACTAGGGTACGGGTAGGGCCTGTTTAATCATCAATAACTAGGGTACGGGTAGGGCCTGTTTCATAGTCAATAACTAGGGTACGGGTAGGGCCTGTTTCCTAATCAATAACTAGGGTACGGGTAGGACCTGTTTTCACATCAATAACTAGGGTACGGGTAGGGGCTGTTTTCAAAATTAATAACTATGGTACGGGTAGGGCCTGTTTTCATATCAATAACTAGGTTACGGGTAGGCGATGTTTTATCATCAATAACTAGGGTACGGGTAGGGCCTGTCTTCTAAATCAATAACTAGGGGTACGGGTAGGGCCTGTTTTATCATCAATAACTAGGGTACGAGTAGGGCCTGTTTCCTCATCAATAACTAGGGCACGAGTAGGGCATGTTTCTTCATCAATAACTAGGGTACGGATAGGGCCTGATTTATCATCAATAACTAGGGTACGGGTAGGGCCTGTTTTATCATCAATAACTTGGGTACGGGTAGGCCCTGTTATATCATCAATAACTAGGGTACGGGTAGGGCCTGTTTTCAAATCAATAACTAGGGTACAAGTAGGGCCTGTTTTCTCATCAATAACTGGGTACGGGTAGGGCCTGTTTTCTAAATCAATAACTAGGGTATGGGTAGGGACTGTTTCCTCATCAATAACTAGGGTATGGGTAGGGCCTGTTTCCTCATCAATAACTAGGGTACGGGCAGGGCCTTTTTTCTCATCAATAACTAGGGTACGGATAGGGCCTGTTTCCTCATCAATAACTAGGGTATGGGTAGGGGCTGTTGCCTCATCAATAACTAGGGTACGGGTAGGTAAAGTTTTATCATCAATAACTAGGGTACGGGTAGGGCTTGTTTTATCATCAATAACTAGGGTACGGGTAGGCCCTGTTTTATCATCAATAACGATGGTACAGGTAGGGTCTGTTTTATCATCAATAACTAGGGTAAGGGTAGGACCTGTTTCCTCATCAATAACTAGGGTACGGGTAGGGCCTGTTTTCTAATCAATAACTAGGGTATGGGTAGGGGCTGTTTCCTCATCAATAACTAGGGTACGGGTAGGGAAAGTTTTATCATCAATAACTAGGGTACGGGTAGGGCTTGTTTTATCATCAATAACGATGGTACAGGTAGGGTATGTTTTCTCATCAATAACTAGGGTATGGGTAGGACCTGTTTCCTCATCAATAACTAGGGTACGGGTAGGGCCTGTTTTCTAATCAATAACTAGGGTACGGGTAGGGCCTGTTTCCTCATCAATAACTAGGGTACGGGTAGGGCAAGTTTTATCATCAATAACTAGGGTACGGGTAGGGCTTGTTTTATCATCAATAACTAGGGTATGGTTAGGGCCTGTTTCATCATCAATAACTAGGGTACGGGTAGGGCCTGTTTCCTCATCAATAACTAGGGTATGGGTAGGGCCTGTTTCATAATCAATAACTAGGGTACGGGTAGGACCTGTTTTCTAACCAACAACTAGGGTATGGGTAGGGCCTGTTTCATCATCAATAACTAGGGTATGGGTAGGGCCTATTTCATCATCAATAACTAGGGTATGGGTAGGGTCTGTTTCCTCATCAATAAAAAGGGCAAGGGTAGTGCCTGTTTCATAATCAATAACTAGGGTACGGGTAGGTCCTGTTTTCTAACCAACAACTAGGGTACAGGTAGGGCCTGTTTCCTCATCAATAACTAGGGTATGGGTAGGACCTGTTTCCTCATCAATAACTAGGGTACGGGTAGGGCCTGTATTATCATCAATAACTAGGGTACGGGTAGGGCATGTTTTATCATCAATAACTAGGGTACGGTAAGGCATGTTTTATCATCAATAACTAGGGTACGGGTAGGGCCTGTTTTATCATCAATAACTAGGGTATGGGTAGGGCCTGTTTTCACATCAATAACTAGGGTACGGGTAGGGCCTGTTTTATCATCAATAACTAGGGTACGGGTAGGGCCTGTTTTATCATCAATAAAGAGGGTACGGGTAGGGCCTGTTTTATCATCAATAACTAGGGTATGGGTAGGGCCTGTTTTATCATCAATAACTAGTGTACGGGTAGGGCCTGTTTCCTCATCAATAACTAGGGTATGGGTAGGGCGTGTTTTCACATCAATAACTAGGGTACGGGTAGGGTCTGTTTTATCATCAATAACTAGGGTACGGGTAGGCCCTGTTTTCTCATCAACAACTAGGGTACGGGTAGGCCCTGTTTTATCATCAATAACGATGGTACAGGTAGGGTCTGTTTTCTAATCAATAACTAGGGTACGGGTAGGACATGTTTTATAATCAATAACTAGGGTACGGGTAGCCAATGTTTTATCATCAATAACTAGGGTACGGGTAGGGCCTGTCTTCTAAATCAATAACTAGGGTACTTGTAGGGCCTGTTTTATCATCAATAACTAGGGTACGAGTAGGGCCTGTTTCCTCATCAATAACTAGGGCACGGGTAGGGCCTGTTTCCTAATCAATAACTAGGGTACAGGTAGGACCTGTTTTCACATCAATAACTATTGTACGGGTAGGACCTGTTTTATCATTAATAACTAGGGTATGGGTAGGGCCTGTTTTATCATCAATAACTAGGGTACGGGTAGGGCCTGTTTCCTCATCAATAACTAGGGTATGGGTAGGGCCTGTTTTCACATCAATAACTAGGGTACGGGTAGGGCCTGTTTTCTAATCAATAACTAGGGTACGGGTAGGCCCTGTTTTCTCATCAATAACGATGGTACGGGTAGGCCCTGTTTTATCATCAATAACGATGGTACAGGTAGGGTATGTTTTCTCATCAATAACTAGGGTATGGGTAGGACCTGTTTCCTCATCAATAACTAGGGTACGGGTAGGGCCTGTTTTGTAATCAAAAACTAGGGTACGGGTAGGGGCTGTTTCCTCATCAATAACTAGGGTACGGGTAGGGAAAGTTTTATCATCAATAACTAGGGTATGGGTAGGACCTGTTTCCTCATCAATAACTAGGGTACGGGTAGGGCCTGTTTCATCGTCAATAACAAGGGTACGGGTAGGGCCTGATTCATAATCAATAACTAGGGTACGGGTAGGGCCTGTTTTATCATCAATAACTAGTGTACGGGTAGGGCATGTTTCCTCATCAATAGCTAGGGTACGGGTAGAGCCTGCTTTCTAATCAAAAACTAGGGTACGGGTAGGGCCTGTATTATCATCAATAACTAGGGTACGGGTAGGGCATGTTTTATCATCAATAACTAGGGTACGGTAAGGCCTGTTTTATCATCAATAACTAGGGTACGGGTAAGGCCTGTTTTATCATCAATAACTAGGGTATGGGTAGGGCCTGTTTTCACATCAATAACTAGGGTACGGGTTGGGCCTGTTTTATCATCAATAACTAGGGTACGGGTAGGACCTGTTTTATCATCAATAATGAGGGTACGGGTAGGGCCTGTTTTATCATCAATAACTTGGGTACGGGTAGGGCCTGTTTTATCATCAATAACTAGTGTACGGGTAGTGCCTGTTTCCTCATCAATAACTAGGGTATGGGTCGGGCCTGTTTTCACATCAATAACTAGGGTACGGGTAGCGGTCTGTTTTATCATCAATAACTACGGTACGGGTAGGCACTGTTTTCTCATCAACAACTAGGGTACGGGTAGGCCCTGTTTTATCATCAATAATGATGGTACAGGGAGGGTCTGTTTTCTAATCAATAACTAGGGTACGGGTAACCTGTTTTATAATCAATAACTAGGGTACGGGTAGGCGATGTTTTATCATCAATAACTAGGGTACGGGTAGGGCCTGTCTTCTAAATCAATAACTAGGGTACGAGTAGGGCCTGTTTCCTCATCAATAACTAGGGCACGGGTAGGGCCTGTTTCCTAATCAATAACTAGGGTACGGGTAGGACCTGTTTTCACATCAATAACTAGGGTACGGGTAGGGGCTGTTTTCACATCAATAACTATGGTACGGGTAGGGCGTGTTTTCATATCAATAACTAGGGTACGGGTAGGTATGTTTTATCATCAATAACTAGGGTACGGGTAGGGCCTGTCTTCTAAATCAATAACAAGGGTAGGGGTAGGGCCTGTTTTATCATCAATAACTAGGGTATGAGTAGGGCCTGTTTCCTCATCAATAACTAGGGTATGGGTAGGGCATGATTTATCATCAATAACTAGGGTACGGGTAGGATCTGTTTTATCATCAATAACTTGGCTACGAGTAGGGCCTGTTTTCTCATCAATAACTGGGTACGGGTAGGTAGGGCCTGTTTTCACATCAATAACTAGGGTCGCAGTAGGGCCTGTTTTCTAATCAATAACTAGGGTACGGGTAGGGCCTGTTTCCTCATCAATAACTAGGGTACAGGTAGGGACAGTTTTATCATCAATAACTAGGGTACGGGTAGGGCCTGTTTTATCATCAATAACTAGGGTATGGGTAGGGCCTGTTTCATCATCAATAACTAGGGTATGGGTAGGGTCTGTTTCCTCATCAATAACAAGGGTATGGGTAGAGCCTGTTTCATAATCAATAACTAGGGAACGGGTAGGGCCTGTTTTCTAACCAACAACTAGGGTATGGGTAGGACCTGTTTCCTCATCAATAACTAGGGTATGGGTAGGCCCTGTTTCCTCATCAATAACTAGGGTACGGGTAGGGCCTGTTTCATCGTCAATAACAAGGGTACGGGTAGGGCCTGTTTCATAATCAATAACTAGGGTATGGGTAGGGCCTGTTTTATCATCAATAACTAGTGTACGGGTAGGGCCTGTTTCCTCATCAATAGCTAGGGTACGGGTAGAGCCTGATTTCTAATCAAAAACTAGGGTACGGGTAGGGCCTGTATTATCATCAATAACTAGGGGACGGGTAGGGCCTGTTTTATCATCAATAACTAGGGTACGGGTAGGGCCTGTTTCATAGTCAATAACTAGGGTACGGGTAGGGCCTGTTTCCTAATCAATAACTAGGGTACGGGTAGGACCTGTTTTCACATCAATAACTAGGGTACGGGTAGGGGCTGTTTTCATATCAATAACTAGGTTACGGGTAGGCGATGTTTTATCATCAATAACTAGGGTACGGGTAGGGCCTGTCTTCTAAATCAATAACTAGGGGTACGGGTAGGGCCTGTTTTATCATCAATAACTAGGGTACGAGTAGGGCCTGTTTCCTCATCAATAACTAGGGCACGGGTAGGGCCTGTTTCTTCATCAATAACTAGGGTACGGATAGGGCATGATTTATCATCAATAACTAGGGTACGGGTAGGGCCTGTTTTATCATCAATAACTTGGGTACGGGTAGGACCTGTTTTCTCATCAATAACTAGGGTACGGGTAGGGCCTGTTTTCAAATCAATAACTAGGGTACAAGTAGTGCCTGTTTTCTCATCAATAACTAGGGTACGGGTAGGACCTGTTTTCTAATCAATAACTAGGGTACGGGTAGGCGATGTTTTATCATCAATAACTAGGGTACGGGTAGGGCCTGTTTTCTAAATCAATAACTAGGGTACGGGTAGGGCCTGTTTTATCATCAATAACTAGGGTACGAGTAGGGCCTGTTTCCTCATCAATAACTAGGGCACGGGTAGGGCCTGTTTCCTAATCAATAACTAGGGTACGGGTAGGACCTGTTTTCACATCAATAACTAGGGTACGGGTAGGGGATGTTTTCACATCAATAACTATGGTACGGGTAGGGCCTGTTTTCATATCAATAACTAGGGTACGGGTAGGTATGTTTTATCATCAATAACTAGGGTACGGGTAGGGCCTGTCTTCTAAATCAATAACAAGGGTAGGGGTAGGGCCTGTTTTATCATCAATAACTAGGGTACGGGTAGGGCATGATTTATCATCAATAACTAGGGTACAGGTAGGGCCTGTTTTATCATCAATAACTTGGCTACGAGTAGGGCCTGTTTTCTCATCAATAACTGGGTACGGGTAGGTAGGGCCTGTTTTCACATCAATAACTAGGGTACAGTAGGGCCTGTTTTCTAATCAATAACTAGGGTACGGGTAGGGTCTGTTTCCTCATCAATAACTAGGGTACAGGTAGGGACAGTTTTATCATCAATAACTAGGGTACGGGTAGGGCCTGTTTTATCATCAATAACTAGGGTATGGGTAGGGCCTGTTTCATCATCAATAACTAGGGTATGGGTAGGGTCTGTTTCCTCATCAATAACAAGGGTATGGGTAGAGCCTGTTTCATAATCAATAACTAGGGAACGGGTAGGGCCTTTTTTCTAACCAACAACTAGGGTGTGGGTAGGACCTGTTTCCTCATCAATAACTAGGGTATGGGTAGGCCCTGTTTCCTCATCAATAACTAGGGTACGGGTAGGGTCTGTATTATCATCAATAGATAGGGTACGGGTAGGGCCTGTTTCATAGTCAATAACTAGGGTACGGGTAGGGCCTGTTTTCTCATCAATAACTAGGGTACGGGCAGGGCCTTTTTTCTCATCAATAACTAGAGTACAGGCAGGGCCTGTTTTCTCATCAATAACTATGGTACGGGTAGGGCCTGTTTTATCATTAATAACTAGGGTATGGGTAGGGCCTGTTTTATCATCAATAACTAGGGTACGGGTAGGACCTGTTTTCTAATCAATAACTAGGGTATGGGTAGGGCCTGTTTTCTAATCAATAACTAGGGTACGGGTAGGGCCTGTTTCCTCATCAATAACTAGGGCATGGGTAGGGCCTGTTTTCACATCAATAACTAGGGTACGGGTAGGGCCTGTTTTCTAATCAATAACTAGGGTACGGGTAGGCCCTGTTTTCTCATCAATAACTAGGGTACGGGTAGGCCCTGTTTTATCATCAATAACGATGGTACAGGTAGGGTCTGTTTTCTCATCAATAACTAGGGTATGGGTAGGACCTGTTTCCTCATAAATAACTAGGGTACGGGTAGGGCCTGTTTTCTAATCAATAACTAGGGTACGGGTAGGGGCTGTTTCCTCATCAATAACTAGGGTACGGGTAGGGAAAGTTTTATCATCAATAACTAGGGTACGGGTAGGGCTTGTTTTATCATCAATAACGATGGTACAGGTAGGGTATGTTTTCTCATCAATAACTAGGGTATGGGTAGGACCTGTTTCCTCATCAATAACTAGGGTACGGGTAGGGCCTGTTTTCTAATCAATAACTAGGGTACGGGTAGGGCCTGTTTCCTCATCAATAACTAGGGTACGGGTAGGGCAAGTTTTATCATCAATAACTAGGGTACGGGTAGGGCTTGTTTTATCATCAATAACTAGGGTATGGTTAGGGCCTGTTTCATCATCAATAACTAGGGTACGGGTAGGGCCTGTTTCCTCATCAATAACTAGGGTATGGGTAGGGCCTGTTTCATAATCAATAACTAGGGTACGGGTAGGACCTGTTTTCTAACCAACAACTAGGGTATGGGTAGGGCCTGTTTCATCATCAATAACTAGGGTATGGGTAGGGCCTATTTCATCATCAATAACTAGGGTATGGGTAGGGTCTGTTTCCTCATCAATAAAAAGGGCAAGGGTAGTGCCTGTTTCATAATCAATAACTAGGGTACGGGTAGGTCCTGTTTTCTAACCAACAACTAGGGTACAGGTAGGGCCTGTTTCCTCATCAATAACTAGGGTATGGGTAGGACCTGTTTCCTCATCAATAACTAGGGTACGGGTAGGGCCTGTATTATCATCAATAACTAGGGTACGGGTAGGGCATGTTTTATCATCAATAACTAGGGTACGGTAAGGCCTGTTTTATCATCAATAACTAGGGTACGGGTAGGGCCTGTTTTATCATCAATAACTAGGGTATGGGTAGGGCCTGTTTTCACATCAATAACTAGGGTACGGGTAGGGCCTGTTTTATCATCAATAACTAGGGTACGGGTAGGGCCTGTTTTATCATCAATAATGAGGGTACGGGTAGGGCCTGTTTTATCATCAATAACTAGGGTACGGGTAGGGCCTGTTTTATCATCAATAACTAGTGTACGGGTAGGGCCTGTTTCCTCATCAATAACTAGGGTATGGGTAGGGCGTGTTTTCACATCAATAACTAGGGTACGGGTAGGGTCTGTTTTATCATCAATAACTAGGGTACGGGTAGGCCCTGTTTTCTCATCAACAACTAGGGTACGGGTAGGCCCTGTTTTATCATCAATAACGATGGTACAGGTAGGGTCTGTTTTCTAATCAATAACTAGGGTACGGGTAGGACATGTTTTATAATCAATAACTAGGGTACGGGTAGCAAATGTTTTATCATCAATAACTAGGGTACGGGTAGGGCCTGTCTTCTAAATCAATAACTAGGGTACTTGTAGGGCCTGTTTTATCATCAATAACTAGGGTACGAGTAGGGCCTGTTTCCTCATCAATAACTAGGGCACGGGTAGGGCCTGTTTCCTAATCAATTACTAGGGTACAGGTAGGACCTGTTTTCACATCAATAACTATGGTACGGGTAGGGCCTGTTTTATCATTAATAACTAGGGTATGGGTAGGGCCTGTTTTATCATCAATAACTAGGGTACGGGTAGGGCCTGTTTCCTCATCAATAACTAGGGTATGGGTAGGGCCTGTTTTCACATCAATAACTAGGGTACGGGTAGGGCCTGTTTTCTAATCAATAACTAGGGTACGGGTAGGCCCTGTTTTCTCATCAATAACTAGGGTACGGGTAGGCCCTGTTTTATCATCAATAACGATGGTACAGGTAGGGTCTGTTTTCTCATCAATAACTAGGGTATGGGTAGGACCTGTTTCCTCATCAATAACTAGGGTACGGGTAGGGCCTGTTTTGTAATCAAAAACTAGGGTACGGGTAGGGGCTGTTTCCTCATCAATAACTAGGGTACGGGTAGGGAAAGTTTTATCATCAATAACTAGGGTATGGGTAGGACCTGTTTCCTCATCAATAACTAGGGTACGGGTAGGGCCTGTTTCATCGTCAATAACAAGGGTACGGGTAGGGCCTGATTCATAATCAATAACTAGGGTACGGGTAGGGCCTGTTTTATCATCAATAACTAGTGTACGGGTAGGGCATGTTTCCTCATCAATAGCTAGGGTACGGGTAGAGCCTGCTTTCTAATCAAAAACTAGGGTACGGGTAGGGCCTGTATTATCATCAATAACTAGGGTACGGGTAGGGCATGTTTTATCATCAATAACTAGGGTACGGTAAGGCCTGTTTTATCATCAATAACTAGGGTACGGGTAGGGCCTGTTTTATCATCAATAACTAGGGTATGGGTAGGGCCTGTTTTCACATCAATAACTAGGGTACGGGTTGGGCCTGTTTTATCATCAATAACTAGGGGTACGGGTAGGACCTGTTTTATCATCAATAATGAGGGTACGGGTAGGGCCTGTTTTATCATCAATAACTTGGGTACGGGTAGGGCCTGTTTTATCATCAATAACTAGTGTACGGGTAGTGCCTGTTTCCTCATCAATAACTAGGGTATGGGTCGGGCCTGTTTTCACATCAATAACTAGGGTACGGGTACGGTCTGTTTTATCATCAATAACTAGGTACGGGTAGGCACTGTTTTCTCATCAACAACTAGGGTACGGGTAGGCCCTGTTTTATCATCAATAATGATGGTACAGGGAGGGTCTGTTTTCTAATCAATAACTAGGGTACGGGTAACCTGTTTTATAATCAATAACTAGGGTACGGGTAGGCGATGTTTTATCATCAATAACTAGGGTACGGGTAGGGCCTGTCTTCTAAATCAATAACTAGGGTACGAGTAGGGCCTGTTTCCTCATCAATAACTAGGGCACGGGTAGGGCCTGTTTCCTAATCAATAACTAGGGTACGGGTAGGACCTGTTTTCACATCAATAACTAGGGTACGGGTAGGGGCTGTTTTCACATCAATAACTATGGTACGGGTAGGGCGTGTTTTCATATCAATAACTAGGGTACGGGTAGGTATGTTTTATCATCAATAACTAGGGTACGGGTAGGGCCTGTCTTCTAAATCAATAACAAGGGTAGGGGTAGGGCCTGTTTTATCATCAATAACTAGGGTATGAGTAGGGCCTGTTTCCTCATCAATAACTAGGGTATGGGTAGGGCATGATTTATCATCAATAACTAGGGTACGGGTAGGGCCTGTTTTATCATCAATAACTTGGCTACGAGTAGGGCCTGTTTTCTCATCAATAACTGGGTACGGGTAGGTAGGGCCTGTTTTCACATCAATAACTAGGGTACGAGTAGGGCCTGTTTTCTAATCAATAACTAGGGTACGGGTAGGGCCTGTTTCCTCATCAATAACTAGGGTACAGGTAGGGACAGTTTTATCATCAATAACTAGGGTACGGGTAGGGCCTGTTTTATCATCAATAACTAGGGTATGGGTAGGGCCTGTTTCATCATCAATAACTAGGGTATGGGTAGGGTCTGTTTCCTCATCAATAACAAGGGTATGGGTAGAGCCTGTTTCATAATCAATAACTAGGGAACGGGTAGGGCCTGTTTTCTAACCAACAACTAGGGTATGGGTAGGACCTGTTTCCTCATCAATAACTAGGGTATGGGTAGGCCCTGTTTCCTCATCAATAACTAGGGGTACGGGTAGGGCCTGTTTCATCGTCAATAACAAGGGTACGGGTAGGGCCTGTTTCATAATCAATAACTAGGGTATGGGTAGGGCCTGTTTTATCATCAATAACTAGTGTACGGGTAGGGCCTGTTTCCTCATCAATAGCTAGGGTACGGGTAGAGCCTGATTTCTAATCAAAAACTAGGGTACGGGTAGGGCCTGTATTATCATCAATAACTAGGGGACGGGTAGGGCCTGTTTTATCATCAATAACTAGGGTACGGGTAGGGCCTGTTTCATAGTCAATAACTAGGGTACGGGTAGGGCCTGTTTCCTAATCAATAACTAGGGTACGGGTAGGACCTGTTTTCACATCAATAACTAGGGTACGGGTAGGGGCTGTTTTCATATCAATAACTAGGTTACGGGTAGTCGATGTTTTATCATCAATAACTAGGGTACGGGTAGGGGCCTGTCTTCTAAATCAATAACTAGGGGTACGGGTAGGGCCTGTTTTATCATCAATAACTAGGGTACGAGTAGGGCCTGTTTCCTCATCAATAACTAGGGCACGGGTAGGGCCTGTTTCTTCATCAATAACTAGGGTACGGATAGGGCATGATTTATCATCAATAACTAGGGTACGGGTAGGGCCTGTTTTATCATCAATAACTTGGGTACGGGTAGGACCTGTTTTCTCATCAATAACTAGGGTACGGGTAGGGCCTGTTTTCAAATCAATAACTAGGGTACAAGTAGTGCCTGTTTTCTCATCAATAACTAGGGTACGGGTTGGGCCTGTTTTCTAATCAATAACTAGGGTACGGGTAGGCGATGTTTTATCATCAATAACTAGGTTACGGGTAGGGCCTGTTTTCTAAATCAATAACTAGGGTACGGGTAGGGCCTGTTTTATCATCAATAACTAGGGTGCGAGTAGGGCCTGTTTCCTCATCAATAACTAGGGCACGGGTAGGGCCTGTTTCCTAATCAATAACTAGGGTACGGGTAGGACCTGTTTTCACATCAATAACTAGGGTACGGGTAGGGGCTGTTTTCAAATCAATAACTATGGTACGGGTAGGGCCTGTTTTATCATCAATAACTAGGGTACGGGTAGGTATGTTTTATCATCAATAACTAGGGTACGGGTAGGGCCTGTCTTCTAAATCAATAACAAGGGTAGGAGTAGGGCCTGTTTTATCATCAATAACTAGGGTACGGGTAGGGCATGATTCATCATCAATAACTAGGGTACAGGTAGGGCCTGTTTTATCATCAATAACTTGGCTACGAGTAGGGCCTGTTTTCTCATCAATAACTGGGTACGGGTAGGTAGGGCCTGTTTTCACATCAATAACTAGGGTACGAGTAGGGCCTGTTTTCTAATCAATAACTAGGGTACGGGTAGGGTCTGTTTCCTCATCAATAACTAGGGTACAGGTAGGGACAGTTTTATCATCAATAACTAGGGTACGGGTAGGGCCTGTTTTATCATCAATAACTAGGGTATGGGTAGGGCCTGTTTCATCATCAATAACTAGGGTATGGGTAGGGTCTGTTTCCTCATCAATAACTAGGGTATGGGTAGGACCTGTTTCCTCATCAATAACTAGGGTACGGGTAGGGCCTGTTTTGTAATCAAAAACTAGGGTACGGGTAGGGCCTGTTTCCTCATCAATAACTAGGGTACGGGTAGGGAAAGTTTTATCATCAATAACTAGGGTATGGGTAGGACCTGTTTCCTCATCAATAACTAGGGTACGGGTAGGGCCTGTTTCATCGTCAATAACAAGGGTACGGGTAGGGCCTGATTCATAATCAATAACTAGGGTACGGGTAGGGCCTGTTTTATCATCAATAACTAGTGTACGGGTAGGGCATGTTTCCTCATCAATAGCTAGGGTACGGGTAGAGCCTGCTTTCTAATCAAAAACTAGGGTACGGGTAGGGCCTGTATTATCATCAATAACTAGGGTACGGGTAGGGCATGTTTTATCATCAATAACTAGGGTACGGTAAGGCCTGTTTTATCATCAATAACTAGGGTACGGGTAGGGCCTGTTTTATCATCAATAACTAGGGTATGGGTAGGGCCTGTTTTCACATCAATAACTAGGGTACGGGTTGGGCCTGTTTTATCATCAATAACTAGGGTACGGGTAGGACCTGTTTTATCATCAATAATGAGGGTACGGGTAGGGCCTGTTTTATCATCAATAACTTGGGTACGGGTAGGGCCTGTTTTATCATCAATAACTAGTGTACGGGTAGTGCCTGTTTCCTCATCAATAACTAGGGTATGGGTCGGGCCTGTTTTCACATCAATAACTAGGGTACGGGTACGGTCTGTTTTATCATCAATAACTAGGGTACGGGTAGGCACTGTTTTCTCATCAACAACTAGGGTACGGGTAGGCCCTGTTTTATCATCAATAATGATGGTACAGGGAGGGTCTGTTTTCTAATCAATAACTAGGGTACGGGTAACCTGTTTTATAATCAATAACTAGGGTACGGGTAGGCGATGTTTTATCATCAATAACTAGGGTACGGGTAGGGCCTGTCTTCTAAATCAATAACTAGGGTACGAGTAGGGCCTGTTTCCTCATCAATAACTAGGGCACGGGTAGGGCCTGTTTCCTAATCAATAACTAGGGTACGGGTAGGACCTGTTTTCACATCAATAACTAGGGTACGGGTAGGGGCTGTTTTCACATCAATAACTATGGTACGGGTAGGGCGTGTTTTCATATCAATAACTAGGGTACGGGTAGGGTATGTTTTATCATCAATAACTAGGGTACGGGTAGGGCCTGTCTTCTAAATCAATAACAAGGGTAGGGGTAGGGCCTGTTTTATCATCAATAACTAGGGTATGAGTAGGGCCTGTTTCCTCATCAATAACTAGGGTACGGGTAGGGCCTGTATTATCATCAATAACTAGGGTACGGGTAGGGCATGTTTTATCATCAATAACTAGGGTACGGTAAGGCCTGTTTTATCATCAATAACTAGGGTACGGGTAGGGCCTGTTTTATCATCAATAACTAGGGTATGGGTAGGGCCTGTTTTCACATCAATAACTAGGGTACGGGTAGGGCCTGTTTTATCATCAATAACTAGGGTACGGGTAGGGCCTGTTTTATCATCAATAATGAGGGTACGGGTAGGGCCTGTTTTATCATCAATAACTAGGGTACGGGTAGGGCCTGTTTTATCATCAATAACTAGTGTACGGGTAGGGCCTGTTTCCTCATCAATAACTAGGGTATGGGTAGGGCGTGTTTTCACATCAATAACTAGGGTACGGGTAGGGTCTGTTTTATCATCAATAACTAGGGGTACGGGTAGGCCCTGTTTTCTCATCAACAACTAGGGTACGGGTAGGCCCTGTTTTATCATCAATAACGATGGTACAGGTAGGGTCTGTTTTCTAATCAATAACTAGGGTACGGGTAGGACATGTTTTATAATCAATAACTAGGGTACGGGTAGCAAATGTTTTATCATCAATAACTAGGGTACGGGTAGGGCCTGTCTTCTAAATCAATAACTAGGGTACTTGTAGGGCCTGTTTTATCATCAATAACTAGGGTGCAGTAGGGCCTGTTTCCTCATCAATAACTAGGGCACGGGTAGGGCCTGTTTCCTAATCAATTACTAGGGTACAGGTAGGACCTGTTTTCACATCAATAACTATGGTACGGGTAGGGCCTGTTTTATCATTAATAACTAGGGTATGGGTAGGGCCTGTTTTATCATCAATAACTAGGGTACGGGTAGGGCCTGTTTCCTCATCAATAACTAGGGCATGGGTAGGGCCTGTTTTCACATCAATAACTAGGGTACGGGTAGGGCCTGTTTTCTAATCAATAACTAGGGTACGGGTAGGCCCTGTTTTCTCATCAATAACTAGGGTACGGGTAGGCCCTGTTTTATCATCAATAACGATGGTACAGGTAGGGCCTGTTTTCTCATCAATAACTAGGGTATGGGTAGGACCTGTTTCCTCATCAATAACTAGGGTACGGGTAGGGCCTGTTTTGTAATCAAAAACTAGGGTACGGGTAGGGGCTGTTTCCTCATCAATAACTAGGGTACGGGTAGGGAAAGTTTTATCATCAATAACTAGGGTATGGGTAGGACCTGTTTCCTCATCAATAACTAGGGTACGGGTAGGGCCTGTTTCATCGTCAATAACAAGGGTACGGGTAGGGCCTGATTCATAATCAATAACTAGGGTACGGGTAGGGCCTGTTTTATCATCAATAACTAGTGTACGGGTAGGGCCTGTTTCCTCATCAATAGCTAGGGTACGGGTAGAGCCTGTTTTCTAATCAAAAACTAGGGTACGGGTAGGGCCTGTATTATCATCAATAACTAGGGTACGGGTAGGGCATGTTTTATCATCAATAACTAGGGTACGGTAAGGCCTGTTTTATCATCAATAACTAGGGTACGGGTAGGGCCTGTTTTATCATCAATAACTAGGGTATGGGTAGGGCCTGTTTTCTCATCAATAACTAGGGTACGGGTTGGGCCTGTTTTATCATCAATAACTAGGGTACGGGTAGGACCTGTTTTATCATCAATAATGAGGGTACGGGTAGGGCCTGTTTTATCATCAATAACTTGGGTACGGGTAGGGCCTGTTTTATCATCAATAACTAGTGTACGGGTAGGGCCTGTTTCCTCATCAATAACTAGGGTATGGGTCGGGCCTGTTTTCACATCAATAACTAGGGTACGGGTACGGTCTGTTTTATCATCAATAACTAGGGTACGGGTAGGCACTGTTTTCTCATCAACAACTAGGGTACGGGTAGGCCCTGTTTTATCATCAATAATGATGGTACAGGGAGGGTCTGTTTTCTAATCAATAACTAGGGTACGGGTAACCTGTTTTATAATCAATAACTAGGGTACGGGTAGGCGATGTTTTATCATCAATAACTAGGGTACGGGTAGGGCCTGTCTTCTAAATCAATAACTAGGGTACGAGTAGGGCCTGTTTCCTCATCAATAACTAGGGCACGGGTAGGGCCTGTTTCCTAATCAATAACTAGGGTACGGGTAGGACCTGTTTTCACATCAATAACTAGGGTACGGGTAGGGGCTGTTTTCACATCAATAACTATGGTACGGGTAGGGCGTGTTTTCATATCAATAACTAGGGTACGGGTAGGTATGTTTTATCATCAATAACTAGGGTACGGGTAGGGCCTGTCTTCTAAATCAATAACAAGGGTAGGGGTAGGGCCTGTTTTATCATCAATAACTAGGGTATGAGTAGGGCCTGTTTCCTCATCAATAACTAGGGTATGGGTAGGGCATGATTTATCATCAATAACTAGGGTACGGGTAGGGCCTGTTTTATCATCAATAACTTGGCTACGAGTAGGGCCTGTTTTCTCATCAATAACTGGGTACGGGTAGGTAGGGCCTGTTTTCACATCAATAACTAGGGTACGAGTAGGGCCTGTTTTCTAATCAATAACTAGGGTACGGGTAGGGCCTGTTTCCTCATCAATAACTAGGGTACAGGTAGGGACAGTTTTATCATCAATAACTAGGGTACGGGTAGGGCCTGTTTTATCATCAATAACAAGGGTATGGGTAGAGCCTGTTTCATCATCAATAACTAGGGTACGGGTAGGGCCTGTTTTATCATCAATAACAAGGGTATGGGTAGAGCCTGTTTCATAATCAATAACTAGGGAACGGGTAGGGCCTGTTTTCTAACCAACAACTAGGGTATGGGTAGGACCTGTTTCCTCATCAATAACTAGGGTATGGGTAGGCCCTGTTTCCTCATCAATAACTAGGGTACGGGTAGTTCCTGTTTCATCGTCAATAACAAGGGTACGGGTAGGGCCTGTTTCATAATCAATAACTAGGGTATGGGTAGGGCCTGTTTTATCATCAATAACTAGTGTACGGGTAGCGCCTGTTTCCTCATCAATAGCTAGGGTACGGGTAGAGCCTGATTTCTAATCAAAAACTAGGGTACGGGTAGGGCCTGTATTATCATCAATAACTAGGGGACGGGTAGGGCCTGTTTTATCATCAATAACTAGGGTACGGGTAGGGCCTGTTTCCTAGTCAATAACTAGGGTACGGGTAGGGCCTGTTTCCTAATCAATAACTAGGGTACGGGTAGGACCTGTTTTCACATCAATAACTAGGGTACGGGTAGGGGCTGTTTTCATATCAATAACTAGGTTACGGGTAGTCGATGTTTTATCATCAATAACTAGGGTACGGGTAGGGCCTGTCTTCTAAATCAATAACTAGGGGTACGGGTAGGGCCTGTTTTATCATCAATAACTAGGGTACGAGTAGGGCCTGTTTCCTCATCAATAACTAGGGCACGGGTAGGGCCTGTTTCTTCATCAATAACTAGGGTACGGATAGGGCATGATTTATCATCAATAACTAGGGTACGGGTAGGGCCTGTTTTATCATCAATAACTTGGGTACGGGTAGGACCTGTTTTCTCATCAATAACTAGGGTACGGGTAGGGCCTGTTTTCAAATCAATAACTAGGGTACAAGTAGTGCCTGTTTTCTCATCAATAACTAGGGTACGGGTTGGGCCTGTTTTCTAATCAATAACTAGGGTACGGGTAGGCGATGTTTTATCATCAATAACTAGGTTACGGGTAGGGCCTGTTTTCTAAATCAATAACTAGGGTACGGGTAGGGCCTGTTTTATCATCAATAACTAGGGTACGAGTAGGGCCTGTTTCCTCATCAATAACTAGGGCACGGGTAGGGCCTGTTTCCTAATCAATAACTAGGGTACGGGTAGGACCTGTTTTCACATCAATAACTAGGGTACGGGTAGGGGCTGTTTTCAAATCAATAACTATGGTACGGGTAGGGCCTGTTTTATCATCAATAACTAGGGTACGGGTAGGTATGTTTTATCATCAATAACTAGGGTACGGGTAGGGCCTGTCTTCTAAATCAATAACAAGGGTAGGAGTAGGGCCTGTTTTATCATCAATAACTAGGGTACGGGTAGGGCATGATTTATCATCAATAACTAGGGTACAGGTAGGGCCTGTTTTATCATCAATAACTTGGCTACGAGTAGGGCCTGTTTTCTCATCAATAACTGGGTACGGGTAGGTAGGGCCTGTTTTCACATCAATAACTAGGGTACGAGTAGGGCCTGTTTTCTAATCAATAACTAGGGTACGGGTAGGGTCTGTTTCCTCATCAATAACTAGGGTATGGGTAGGGCCTGTTTTATCATCAATAACTAGGGTACGGGTAGGGTCTGTTTCCTCATCAATAACTAGGGTATGGGTAGGGCCTGTTTCATCATCAATAACTAGGGTATGGGTAGGGCATGTTTCCTCATCAATAACTAGGGCACGGGTAGGGCATGTTTCCTAATCAATAACTAGGGTACGGGTAGGGCCTGTTTTGTAATCAAAAACTAGGGTACGGGTAGGGCCTGTTTCCTCATCAATAACTAGGGTACGGGTAGGGAAAGTTTTATCATCAATAACTAGGGTATGGGTAGGACCTGTTTCCTCATCAATAACTAGGGTACGGGTAGGGCCTGTTTCATCGTCAATAACAAGGGTACGGGTAGGGCCTGATTCATAATCAATAACTAGGGTACGGGTAGGGCCTGTTTTATCATCAATAACTAGTGTACGGGTAGGGCATGTTTCCTCATCAATAGCTAGGGTACGGGTAGAGCCTGCTTTCTAATCAAAAACTAGGGTACGGGTAGGGCCTGTATTATCATCAATAACTAGGGTACGGGTAGGGCATGTTTTATCATCAATAACTAGGGTACGGTAAGGCCTGTTTTATCATCAATAACTAGGGTACGGGTAGGGCCTGTTTTATCATCAATAACTAGGGTACGGGTAGGGCCTGTTTTCACATCAATAACTAGGGTACGGGTTGGGCCTGTTTTATCATCAATAACTAGGGTACGGGTAGGACCTGTTTTATCATCAATAATGAGGGTACGGGTAGGGCCTGTTTTATCATCAATAACTTGGGTACGGGTAGGGCCTGTTTTATCATCAATAACTAGTGTACGGGTAGGGCCTGTTTCCTCATCAATAACTAGGGTATGGGTCGGGCCTGTTTTCACATCAATAACTAGGGTACGGGTACGGTCTGTTTTATCATCAATAACTAGGGTACGGGTAGGCACTGTTTTCTCATCAACAACTAGGGTACGGGTAGGCCCTGTTTTATCATCAATAATGATGGTACAGGGAGGGTCTGTTTTCTAATCAATAACTAGGGTACGGGTAACCTGTTTTATAATCAATAACTAGGGTACGGGTAGGCGATGTTTTATCATCAATAACTAGGGTACGGGTAGGGCCTGTCTTCTAAATCAATAACTAGGGTACGAGTAGGGCCTGTTTCCTCATCAATAACTAGGGCACGGGTAGGGCCTGTTTCCTAATCAATAACTAGGGTACGGGTAGGACCTGTTTTCACATCAATAACTAGGGTACGGGTAGGGGCTGTTTTCACATCAATAACTATGGTACGGGTAGGGCGTGTTTTCATATCAATAACTAGGGTACGGGTAGGTATGTTTTATCATCAATAACTAGGGTACGGGTAGGGCCTGTCTTCTAAATCAATAACTAGGGTACGGGTAGGGCCTGTTTTATCATCAATAACTAGGGTATGAGTAGGGCCTGTTTCCTCATCAATAACTAGGGTATGGGTAGGGCATGATTTATCATCAATAACTAGGGTACGGGTAGGGCCTGTTTTATCATCAATAACTTGGCTACGAGTAGGGCCTGTTTTCTCATCAATAACTGGGTACGGGTAGGTAGGGCCTGTTTTCACATCAATAACTAGGGTACGAGTAGGGCCTGTTTTCTAATCAATAACTAGGGTACGAGTAGGGCCTGTTTCCTCATCAATAACTAGGGTACAGGTAGGGACAGTTTTATCATCAATAACTAGGGTACGGGTAGGGCCTGTTTTATCATCAATAACTAGGGTATGGGTAGGGCCTGTTTCATCATCAATAACTAGGGTATGGGTAGGGCCTGTTTCCTCATCAATAACAAGGGTATGGGTAGAGCCTGTTTCATAATCAATAACTAGGGAACGGGTAGGGCCTGTTTTCTAACCAACAACTAGGGTATGGGTAGGACCTGTTTCCTCATCAATAACTAGGGTATGGGTAGGCCCTGTTTCCTCATCAATAACTAGGGTACGGGTAGGGCCTGTTTCATCGTCAATAACAAGGGTACGGGTAGGGCCTGTTTCATAATCAATAACTAGGGTACGGGTAGGGCCTGTTTCATCGTCAATAACAAGGGTACGGGTAGGGCCTGATTCATAATCAATAACTAGGGTACGGGTAGGGCCTGTTTTATCATCAATAACTAGTGTACGGGTAGGGCATGTTTCCTCATCAATAGCTAGGGTACGGGTAGAGCCTGCTTTCTAATCAAAAACTAGGGTACGGGTAGGGCCTGTATTATCATCAATAACTAGGGTACGGGTAGGGCATGTTTTATCATCAATAACTAGGGTACGGTAAGGCCTGTTTTATCATCAATAACTAGGGTACGGGTAGGGCCTGTTTTATCATCAATAACTAGGGTATGGGTAGGGCCTGTTTTCACATCAATAACTAGGGGTACGGGTTGGGCCTGTTTTATCATCAATAACTAGGGTACGGGTAGGACCTGTTTTATCATCAATAATGAGGGTACGGGTAGGGCCTGTTTTATCATCAATAACTTGGGTACGGGTAGGGCCTGTTTTATCATCAATAACTAGTGTACGGGTAGTGCCTGTTTCCTCATCAATAACTAGGGTATGGGTCGGGCCTGTTTTCACATCAATAACTAGGGTACGGGTACGGTCTGTTTTATCATCAATAACTAGGGTACGGGTAGGCACTGTTTTCTCATCAACAACTAGGGTACGGGTAGGCCCTGTTTTATCATCAATAATGATGGTACAGGGAGGGTCTGTTTTCTAATCAATAACTAGGGTACGGGTAGGACCTGTTTTATAATCAATAACTAGGGTACGGGTAGGCGATGTTTTATCATCAATAACTAGGGTACGGGTAGGGCCTGTCTTCTTCATCAATAACTAGGGTACGAGTAGGGCCTGTTTCCTCATCAATAACTAGGGCACGGGTAGGGCCTGTTTCCTAATCAATAACTAGGGTACGGGTAGGGCCTGTTTTCACATCAATAACTAGGGTACGGGTAGGGGCTGTTTTCACATCAATAACTATGGTACGGGTAGGGCGTGTTTTCATATCAATAACTAGGGTACGGGTAGGTATGTTTTATCATCAATAACTAGGGTACGGGTAGGGCCTGTCTTCTAAATCAATAACAAGGGTAGGGGTAGGGCCTGTTTTATCATCAATAACTAGGGTATGAGTAGGGCCTGTTTCCTCATCAATAACTAGGGTATGGGTAGGGCATGATTTATCATCAATAACTAGGGTACGGGTAGGGCCTGTTTTATCATCAATAACTTGGCTACGAGTAGGGCCTGTTTTCTCATCAATAACTGGGTACGGGTAGGTAGGGCCTGTTTTCACATCAATAACTAGGGTACGAGTAGGGCCTGTTTTCTAATCAATAACTAGGGTACGGGTAGGGCATGTTTCCTCATCAATAACTAGGGTACAGGTAGGGACAGTTTTATCATCAATAACTAGGGTACGGGTAGGGCCTGTTTTATCATCAATAACTAGGGTATGGGTAGGGCCTGTTTCATCATCAATAACTAGGGTATGGGTAGGGTCTGTTTCCTCATCAATAACAAGGGTATGGGTAGAGCCTGTTTCATAATCAATAACTAGGGAACGGGTAGGGCCTGTTTTCTAACCAACAACTAGGGTATGGGTAGGACCTGTTTCCTCATCAATAACTAGGGTATGGGTAGGCCCTGTTTCCTCATCAATAACTAGGGTACGGGTAGGGCCTGTTTCATCGTCAATAACAAGGGTACGGGTAGGGCCTGTTTCATAATCAATAACTAGGGTATGGGTAGGGCCTGTTTTATCATCAATAACTAGTGTACGGGTAGGGCCTGTTTCCTCATCAATAGCTAGGGTACGGGTAGAGCCTGATTTCTAATCAAAAACTAGGGTACGGGTAGGGCCTGTATTATCATCAATAACTAGGGGACGGGTAGGGTCTGTTTTATCATCAATAGCTAGGGTACGGGTAGGGCCTGTTTCATAGTCAATAACTAGGGTACGGGTAGGGCCTGTTTCCTAATCAATAACTAGGGTACGGGTAGGACCTGTTTTCACATCAATAACTAGGGTACGGGTAGGGGCTGTTTTCACATCAATAACTAGGTTACGGGTAGGCGATGTTTTATCATCAATAACTAGGGGTACGGGTAGGGCCTGTTTTATCATCAATAACTAGGGTACGAGTAGGGCCTGTTTCCTCATCAATAACTAGGGCACGGGTAGGGCCTGTTTCTTCATCAATAACTAGGGTACGGATAGGGCATGATTTATCATCAATAACTAGGGTACAGGTAGGGCCTGTTTTATCATCAATAACTTGGGTACGGGTAGGCCCTGTTTTCTCATCAATAACTAGGGTACGGGTAGGGCCTGTTTTCAAATCAATAACTAGGGTACAAGTAGTGCCTGTTTTCTCATCAATAACTAGGGTACGGGTAGGGCCTGTTTTCTAATCAATAACTAGGGTACGGGTAGGCGATGTTTTATCATCAATAACTAGGGTACGGGTAGGGCCTGTTTTCTAAATCAATAACTAGGGTACGGGTAGGGCCTGTTTTATCATCAATAACTAGGGTACGAGTAGGGCCTGTTTCCTCATCAATAACTAGGGCACGGGTAGGGCCTGTTTCCTAATCAATAACTAGGGTACGGGTAGGACCTGTTTTCACATCAATAACTAGGGTACGGGTAGGGGCTGTTTTCAAATCAATAACAAGGGTAGGAGTAGGGCCTGTTTTATCATCAATAACTAGGGTACGGGTAGGGCATGATTCATCATCAATAACTAGGGTACAGGTAGGGCCTGTTTTATCATCAATAACTTGGCTACGAGTAGGGCCTGTTTTCTCATCAATAACTGGGTACGGGTAGGTAGGGCCTGTTTTCACATCAATAACTAGGGTACGAGTAGGGCCTGTTTTCTAATCAATAACTAGGGTACGGGTAGGGTCTGTTTCCTCATCAATAACTAGGGTACAGGTAGGGACAGTTTTATCATCAATAACTAGGGTACGGGTAGGGCCTGTTTTATCATCAATAACTAGGGTATGGGTAGGGCCTGTTTCATCATCAATAACTAGGGTATGGGTAGGGTCTGTTTCCTCATCAATAACAAGGGTATGGGTAGAGCCTGTTTCATAATCAATAACTAGGGAACGGGTAGGGCCTTTTTTCTAACCAACAACTAGGGTATGGGTAGGTACTGTTTCCTCATCAATAACTAGGGTATGGGTAGGACCTGTTTCCTCATCAATAACTAGGGTACGGGTAGGGCCTGTTTTATCATCAATAACTTGGGTACGGGTAGGACCTGTTTTCTCATCAATAACTAGGGTACGGGTAGGGACTGTTTTCAAATCAATAACTAGGGTACGGGTAGGGCCTGTTTTATCATCAATAACTAGGGTACGGGTAGGGCATGTTTTATCATCAATAACTAGGGTACGGGTAGGGCCTGTCTTCTAAATCAATAACTAGGGTAGGAGTAGGGCCTGTTTTATCATCAATAACTAGGGTACGGGTAGGGCATGATTCATCATCAATAACTAGGGTACAGGTAGGGCCTGTTTTATCATCAATAACTTGGCTACGAGTAGGGCCTGTTTTCTCATCAATAACTGGGTACGGGTAGGTAGGGCCTGTTTTCACATCAATAACTAGGGTACGCAGGTAGGGCCTGTTTTCACATCAATAACTAGGGTACGAGTAGGGCCTGTTTCCTCATCAATAACTAGGGTACAGGTAGGGACAGTTTTATCATCAATAACTAGGGTACGGGTAGGGCCTGTTTTATCATCAATAACTAGGGTATGGGTAGGGCCTGTTTCATCATCAATAACTAGGGTATGGGTAGGGTCTGTTTCCTCATCAATAACAAGGGTATGGGTAGAGCCTGTTTCATAATCAATAACTAGGGAACGGGTAGGGCCTTTTTTCTAACCAACAACTAGGGTATGGGTAGGACCTGTTTCCTCATCAATAACTAGGGTATGGGTAGGACCTGTTTCTCATCAATAACTAGGGTACGGGTAGGGCCTGTTTTATAAGTAGGGTAGGACCTGTTTTCTCATCAATAACTAGGGTACGGGTAGGGCCTGTTTTCAAATCAATAACTAGGGTACAAGTAGGGCCTGTTTTCTCATCAATAACTAGGGTACGGGTAGGACCTGTTTTCTAATCAATAACTAGGGTACGGGTAGGCAATGTTTTATCATCAATAACTAGGGTACGGGTAGGGCCTGTTTTCTAAATCAATAACTAGGGTACGGGTAGGGCCTGTTTTATCATCAATAACTAGGGTACGAGTAGGGCCTGTTTCCTCATCAATAACTAGGGCACGGGTAGGGCCTGTTTCCTAATCAATAACTAGGGTACGGGTAGGACCTGTTTTCACATCAATAACTAGGGTACGGGTAGGGGATGTTTTCACATCAATAACTATGGTACGGGTATGGCCTGTTTTCATATCAATAACTAGGGTACGGGTAGGGACTGTCTTCTAAATCAATAACAAGGGTAGGGGTAGGGCCTGTTTTATCATCAATAACTAGGGTACGGGTAGGGCATGATTTATCATCAATAACTAGGGTACAGGTAGGGCCTGTTTTATCATCAATAACTTGGCTACGAGTAGGGCCTGTTTTCTCATCAATAACTGGGTACGGGTAGGTAGGGCCTGTTTTCACATCAATAACTAGGGTACGAGTAGGGCCTGTTTTCTAATCAATAACTAGGGTACGGGTAGGGTCTGTTTCCTCATCAATAACTAGGGTACAGGTAGGGACAGTTTTATCATCAATAACTAGGGTAGGTGTAGGGCCTGTTTTATCATCAATAACTAGGGTATGGGTAGGGCCTGTTTCATCATCAATAACTAGGGTATGGGTAGGGTCTGTTTCCTCATCAATAACAAGGGTATGGGTAGAGCCTGTTTCATAATCAATAACTAGGGAACGGGTAGGGCCTGTTTTCTAACCAACAACTAGGGTATGGGTAGGACCTGTTTCCTCATCAATAACTAGGGTATGGGTAGGCCCTGTTTCCTCATCAATAACTAGGGTACGGGTAGGGTCTGTATTTTAATCAATAACTAGGGTACGGGTAGGGCCTGTTTCATAGTCAATAACTAGGGTACGGGTAGGGCCTGTTTTCTCATCAATAACTAGGGTACGGGTAGGGCCTGTTTTCTCATCAATAACTAGGGTACAGGTAGGGCCTGTTTTATCATCAATAACTATGGTACGGGTAGGGTCTGTTTTATCATCAATAACTAGGGTATGGGTAGGGCCTGTTTTATCATCAATAACTAGGGTACGGGTAGGGCCTGTTTTCTAATCAATAACTAGGGTACGGGTAGGGCCTGTTTTCTAATCAATAACTAGGGTACGGGTAGGGCCTGTTTTCTCATCAATAACTAGGGCATGGGTAGGGCCTGTTTTCTACATCAATAACTAGGGTACGGGTAGGGCCTGTTTCCTAATCAATAACTAGGGTACGGGTAGGCCCTGTTTCCTCATCAATAACTAGGGTACGGGTAGGCCCTGTTTTCTCATCAATAACGATGGTACAGGTAGGGTCTGTTTTCTCATCAATAACTAGGGTATGGGTAGGACCTGTTTCCTCATCAATAACTAGGGTACGGGTAGGGCCTGTTTTCTAATCAATAACTAGGGTACGGGTAGGGGCTGTTTCCTCATCAATAACTAGGGTACGGGTAGGGAAAGTTTTATCATCAATAACTAGGGTACGGGTAGGGCTTGTTTTATCATCAATAAAGATGGTACAGGTAGGGTCTGTTTTCTCATCAATAACTAGGGTATGGGTAGGCCCTGTTTTCTCATCAATAACTAGGGTATGGGTAGGACCTGTTTTCTAATCAATAACTAGGGTACGGGTAGGGGCTGTTTCCTCATCAATAACTAGGGTACGGGTAGGGGAAGTTTTATCATCAATAACTAGGGTACGGGTAGGGCTAGTTTTATCATCAATAACGATGGTACAGGTAGGGTCTGTTTTCTCATCAATAACTAGGGTATGGGTAGGACCTGTTTCCTCATCAATAACTAGGGTACGGGTAGGGCCTGTTTTCTAATCAATAACTAGGGTACGGGTAGGGCCTGTTTTCAAATCAATATCTAGGGTACAAGTAGGGCCTGTTTTCTCATCAATAACAAGGGTACGGGTAGGGCCTGTTTTCTAAATCAATAACTAGGGTACGGGTAGGGACTGTTTACTCATCAATAACTAGGGTATGGGTAGGGCCTGTTTCCTCATCAATAACTAGGGTACGGGCAGGGCCTTTTTTCTCATCAATAACTAGGGTACAGGCAGGGCCTGTTTTCTCATCAATAACTAGGGTACGGGTAGGGCCTGTTTTATCATCAATAACTAGGGTACAGGCAGGGCCTGTTTTCTCATCAATGACTAGGGTATGGGTAGGGCCTGTTTTATCATCAATAACTAGGGTACGGGTAGGACCTGTTTTCTAATCAATAACTAGGGTACGGGTAGGGCCTGTTTCCTCATCAATAACTAGGGCATGGGTAGGGCCTGTTTTCACATCAATAACTAGGGTACGGGTAGGGCATGTTTTCTAATCAATAACTAGGGTACGGGTAGGCCCTGTTTTCTCATCAATAACTAGGGTACGGGTAGGCCCTGTTTTATCATCAATAACGATGGTACAGGTAGGGTCTGTTTTCTCATCAATAACTAGGGTATGGGTAGGATCTGTTTCCTCATCAATAACTAGGGTACGGGTAGGGCCTGTTTTCTAATCAATATCTAGGGTACTGGTAGGGACTGTTTCCTCATCAATAACTAGGGTACGGGTAGGGGAAAGTTTTATCATCAATAACTAGGGTACGGGTAGGGCTTGTTTTATCATCAATAACGATGGTACAGGTAGGGTCTGTTTTATCATCAATAACTAGGGTATGGGTAGGACCTGTTTCCTCATCAATAACTAGGGTAAGGGTAGGGCCTGTTTCATAATCAATAACTAGGGTACGGGTTGGTCCTGTTTTCTAACCAACAACTAGGGTACAGGTAGGGCCTGTTTCCTCATCAATAACTAATGTATGGGTAGGACCTGTTTCCTCATCAATAACTAGGGTACGGGTAGGGCCTGTTTCATCGTCAATAACAAGGGTACGGGTAGGGCCTGATTCATAATCAATAACTAGGGTACGGGTAGGGCCTGTTTTATCATCAATAACTAGTGTACGGGTAGGGCCTGTTTCCTCATCAATAGCTAGGGTACGGGTAGAGCCTGTTTTCTAATCAAAAACTAGGGTACGAGTAGGGCCTGTTTCCTCATCAATAACTAGGGCACGGGTAGGGCCTGTTTCCTAATCAATAACTAGGGTACGGGTAGGACCTGTTTTCACATCAATAACTAGGGTACGGGTAGGGGCTGTTTTCACATCAATAACTATGGTACGGGTAGGGCCTGTTTTCATATCAATAACTAGGGTACGGGTAGGTATGTTTTATCATCAATAACTAGGGTACGGGTAGGGCCTGTCTTCTAAATCAATAACAAGGGTAGGGGTAGGGCCTGTTTTATCATCAATAACTAGGGTATGAGTAGGGCCTGTTTCCTCATCAATAACTAGGGTACGGGTAGGGCATGATTTATCATCAATAACTAGGGTACAGGTAGGGCCTGTTTTATCATCAATAACTTGGCTACGAGTAGGGCCTGTTTTCTCATCAATAACTGGGTACGGGTAGGTAGGGCCTGTTTTCACATCAATAACTAGGGTACGAGTAGGGCCTGTTTTCTAATCAATAACTAGGGTACGGGTAGGGTCTGTTTCCTCATCAATAACTAGGGTACAGGTAGGGACAGTATTATCATCAATAACTAGGGTACGGGTAGGGCCTGTTTTATCATCAATAACTAGGGTAGGGGTAGGGCCTGTTTCATCATCAATAACTAGGGTATGGGTAGGGCCTGTTTCATCATCAATAACTAGGGTATGGGTAGAGCCTGTTTCATAATCAATAACTAGGGAACGGGTAGGGCCTGTTTTCTAACCAACAACTAGGGTATGGGTAGGACCTGTTTTCTCATCAATAACTAGGGTACGGGTAGGGCCTGTTTCCTCATCAATAACTAGGGCATGGGTAGGGCCTGTTTTCACATCAATAACTAGGGTACGGGTAGGCCCTGTTTTCTCATCAATAACTAGGGTACGGGTAGGCCCTGTTTTATCATCAATAACGATGGTACAGGTAGGGTCTGTTTTATCATCAATAACTAGGGTATGGGTAGGACCTGTTTCCTCATCAATAACTAGGGTACGGGTAGGGCCTGTTTTCTAATCAATAACTAGGGTACGGGTAGGGCCTGTTTTCAAATCAATAACTAGGGTACAAGTAGGGCCTGTTTTCTCATCAATAACAAGGGTACGGGTAGGGCCTGTTTTCTAAATCAATAACTAGGGTACGAGTAGGGACTGTTTCCTCATCAATAACTAGGGTATGGGTAGGGCCTGTTTCCTCATCAATAACTAGGGTACGGGCAGGGCCTTTTTTCTCATCAATAACTAGGGTACAGGCAGGGCCTGTTTTCTCATCAATAACTAGGGTACGGGTAGGGCCTGTTTTATCATCAATAACTAGGGTACGGGTAGGGCCTGTTTTATCATCAATAACTAGGGTACGGGTAGGGCCTGTTTTCTAATCAATAACTAGGGTATGGGTAGGGCCTGTTTTCACATCAATAACTAGGGTACGGGTAGGCCCTGTTTTCTCATCAATAACTAGGGTACGGGTAGGCCCTGTTTTATCATCAATAACGATGGTACAGGTAGGGCCTGTTTTATCATCAATAACTTGGGTACGGGTAGGGCCTGTTTTCTAAATCAATAACTAGGGGTACGGGTAGGGCCTGTTTTATCATCAATAACTAGGGTACGGGTAGGGCCTGTTTTCAAATCAATAACTAGGGTACAAGTAGGGCCTGTTTTCTAATCAATAACTAGGGTACGGGTAGGGCCTGTTTTCTAAATCAATAACTAGGGTACGGGTAGGGACTGTTTCCTCATCAATAACTAGGGTATGGGTAGGGCCTGTTTCCTCATCAATAACTAGGGTACGGGCAGGGCCTTTTTTCTCATCAATAACTAGGGTACAGGCAGGGCCTGTTTTCTCATCAATAACTATGGTACGGGTAGGGCCTGTTTTATCATTAATAACTAGGGTATGGGTAGGGCCTGTTTTATCATCAATAACTAGGGTACGGGTAGGACCTGTTTTCTAATCAATAACTAGGGTATGGGTAGGGCCTGTTTTCTAATCAATAACTAGGGTACGGGTAGGGCCTGTTTCCTCATCAATAACTAGGGCATGGGTAGGGCCTGTTTACACATCAATAACTAGGGTACGGGTAGGGCCTGTTTTCTAATCAATAACTAGGGTACGGGTAGGCCCTGTTTTCTCATCAATAACTAGGGTACGGGTAGGCCCTGTTTTATCATCAATAACGATAGTACAGGTAGGGTCTGTTTTCTCATCAATAACTAGGGTATGGGTAGGCCCTGTTTCCTCATCAATAACTAGGGTACGGGTAGGGTCTGTATTATCATCAATAACTAGGGTACGGGTAGGGCCTGATTTATCATCAATAACTAGGGTATGGGTAGGGCCTGTTTCATCATCAATAACTAGGGTATGGGTAGGGTCTGTTTCCTCATCAATAACAAGGGTATGGGTAGAGCCTGTTTCATAATCAATAACTAGGGTACTGGTAGGATCTGTTTTCTAATCAATAACTAGGGTATGGGTAGGGCTTGTTTTCTAATCAATAACTAGGGTACGGGTAGGGCCTGTTTCCTCATCAATAACTAGGGCATGGGTAGGGCCTGTTTTCACATCAATAACTAGGGTACGGGTAGGGCCTGTTTTCTAATCAATAACTAGGGTACGGGTAGGCCCTGTTTTCTCATCAATAACTAGGGTACGGGTAGGCCCTGTTTTATCATCAATAACGATGGTACAGGTAGGGTCTGTTTTCTCATCAATAACTAGGGTATGGGTAGGATCTGTTTCCTCATCAATAACTAGGGTACGGGTAGGGCCTGTTTTCTAATCAATAACTAGGGTACGGGTAGGGACTGTTTCCTCATCAATAACTAGGGTACGGGTAGGGAAAGTTTTATCATCAATAACTAGGGTACGGGTAGGGATTGTTTTATCATCAATAACGATGGTACAGGTAGGGTCTGTTTTCTCATCAATAACTAGGGTATGGGTAGGACCTGTTTCCTCATCAATAACTAGGGTAAGGGTAGGGCCTGTTTCATAATCAATAACTAGGGTACGGGTAGGTCCTGTTTTCTAACCAACAACTAGGGTACAGGTAGGGCCTGTTTCCTCATCAATAACTAGGGTATGGGTAGGACCTGTTTCCTCATCAATAACTAGGGTACGGGTAGGGCCTGTTTCATCGTCAATAACAAGGGTACGGGTAGGGCCTGATTCATAATCAATAACTAGGTTACGGGTAGGGCCTGTATTATCATCAATAACTAGTGTACGGGTAGGGCCTGTTTTATCATCAATAACTAGGGTACGGGTAGGGCCTGTTTTCTAATCAAAAACTAGGTTACGGGTAGGGCCTGTATTATCATCAATAACTAGGGTACGGGTAGGGCCTGTTTTATCATCAATAACTAGGGTATGGGTAGGGCCTGTTTTCACATCAATAACTAGGGTACGGGTAGGGCCTGTTTTATCATCAATAACTAGGGTACGGGTAGGGCCTGTTTTATCATCAATAATGAGGGTACGGGTAGGGCCTGTTTTATCATCAATAACTAGGGTACGGGTAGGGCCTGTTTTATCATCAATAACTAGTGTACGGGTAGGGCCTGTTTCCTCATCAATAACTAGGGTATGGGTAGGGCCTGTTTTCACATCAATAACTAGGGTACGGGTAGGGCCTGTTTTCTAATCAATAACTAGGGTACGGGTAGGCCCTGTTTTCTCATCAATAACGATGGTACAGGTAGGGTCTGTTTTCTAATCAAAACTAGGGTACGGGTAGGACCCGTTTTCTAATATAAAACTAGGGTACAAAAAGGGCCTGTTTTCTCATCAATAACTAGGGTATGGGTAGGGCCTGTTTTCTCATCAATAACTAGGGTACGTGTAGGGCCTGTTTTCTAATCAATAACTAGGGTACGGGTAGGGCCTGTTTCCTCATCAATAACTAGGGTACAGGTAGGGCAAGTTTTACAATCAATAACTAGGGTACGGGTAGGGCTTGTTTTATCATCAATAACTAGGGTATGGTTAGGGCCTGTTTCATCATCAATAACTAGGGTACGGGTAGGGCCTCTTTCCTCATCAATAACTAGGGTACGGGTAGGGCCTGTTTCCTCAACTAACTAGGGTACGGGTTGGGCAAGATTTATCATCAATAACTAGGGTACGGGTAGGGCTTGTTTTATCATCAATAACTAGGGTATGGTTAGGGCCTGTTTCATCATCAATAACTAGGGTACGGGTAGGGCCTGTTTTCTAACCAACAACTAGGGTATGGGTAGGGCCTGTTTCATCATCAATAACTAGGGTATGGGTAGGGCCTATTTCATCATCAATAACTAGGGTATGGGTAGGGTCTGTTTCCTCATCAATAACAAGGGTAAGGGTAGGTCCTGTTTCATAATCAATAACTAGGGTACGGGTAGGTCCTGTTTTCTAACCAACAACTAGGGTATGGGTAGGGCCCGTTTCCTCATCAATAACTAGGGTATGGGTAGGGCCTGTTTTCTCATCAATAACTAGGGTACGGGTAGGACCTGTTTCATCGTCAATAACTAGGGTACGGGTAGGGCCTGATTTATCATCAATAACTAGTGTACGGGTAGGGCCTGTTTCCTCATCAATAGCTAGGGTACGGGTAGAGCCTGTTTTCTATTCAAAAACTAGGGTACGGGTAGGGCCTGTATTATCATCAATAACTAGGGTACGGGTAGGGCCTGTTTTATCATCAATAACTAGGGTACGGGTAAGGCCTGTTTTATCATCAATAACTAGGGTACGGGTAGGGCCTGTTTTATCATCAATAACTAGGGTATGGGTAGGGCCTGTTTTCACATCAATAACTAGGGTACGGGTAGGGCCTGTTTTATCATCAATAACTAGGGTACGGGTAGGGCCTATTTCATCATCAATAACTAGGGTATGGGTAGGGTC
The DNA here is from genome assembly GCF_905237065.1 of Salmo salar. Lineage (NCBI taxonomy): Eukaryota > Metazoa > Chordata > Actinopteri > Salmoniformes > Salmonidae > Salmo > Salmo salar. The sequence goes on along the minus strand of NC_059450.1, from coordinate 98,453,931 downwards.
TGTTTCCTCATCAATAACAAGGGTAAGGGTAGGGCCTGTTTCATCATAAATAACTAGGGTACGAGTAGGGCCTGTTTTATCATCAATAACTAGGGTACGGGTAGGGCCTGTTTTCTAACCAATAACTAGGGTACGGGTAGGGCCTGTTTCATAGTCAATAACTAGGGTACGGGTAGGGCCTGTTTCCCAATCAATAACTAGGGTACGGGTAGGACCTGTTTTCACATCAATAACTAGGGTACGGGTAGGGGCTGTTTTCACATCAATAACTATGGTACGGGTAGGCGATGTTTTATCATCAATAACTAGGGTACGGGTAGGCGATGTTTTATCATCAATAACTAGGGTACGGGTAGGGCCTGTCTTCTAAATCAATAACTAGGGTACGGGTAGGGCCTGTTTTATCATCAATAACTAGGGTACGAGTAGGGCCTGTTTCCTCATCAATAACTAGGGCACGGGTAGGGCCTGTTTCTTCATCAATAACTAGGGTATGGGTAGGGCCTGTTTTATCATCAATAACTTGGGTATGGGTAGGGCCTGTTTTATCATCAATAACTAGGGTACGGGTAGGACCTGTTTTCTAATCAATAACTAGGGTATGAATAGGTCCTGTTTTCGAATCAATAACTAGGGTACGGGTAGGGCCTGTTTCCTCATCAATAACCAGGGTATGGGTAGGGCCTGTTTCCTCATCAATAACTAGGGTACGGGCAGGGCCTGTTTCCTCATCAATAACAAGGGTAAGGGTAGGTCCTGTTTCATAATCAATAACTAGGGTACGGGTAGGTCCTGTTTTCTAACCAACAACTAGGGTATGGGTAGGGCCCGTTTCCTCATCAATAACTAGGGTATGGGTAGGGCCTGTTTTCTCATCAATAACTAGGGTACGGGTAAGGCCTGTTTTATCATCAATAACTAGGGTACGGGTAGGGCCTGTTTTATCATCAATAACTAGGGTATGGGTAGGGCCTGTTTTCACATCAATAACTAGGGTACGGGTAGGGCCTGTTTTATCATCAATAACTAGGGTACGGGTAGGGCCTATTTCATCATCAATAACTAGGGTATGGGTAGGGTCTGTTTCCTCATCAATAACAAGGGTAAGGGTAGGGCCTGTTTCATCATCAATAACTAGGGTACGAGTAGGGCCTGTTTTATCATCAATAACTAGGGTACGGGTAGGGCCTGTTTTCTAACCAATAACTAGGGTACGGGTAGGGCCTGTTTCATAGTCAATAACTAGGGTACGGGTAGGGCCTGTTTCCCAATCAATAACTAGGGTACGGGTAGGACCTGTTTTCACATCAATAACTAGGGTACGGGTAGGGGCTGTTTTCAAATCAATAACTATGGTACGGGTAAGGACATGTTTTATCATCAATAACTAGGGTACGGGTAGGCGATGTTTTATCATCAATAACTAGGGTACGGGTAGGGCCTGTCTTCTAAATCAATAACTAGGGTACGGGTAGGGCCTGTTTTATCATCAATAACTAGGGTACGAGTAGGGCCTGTTTCCTCATCAATAACTAGGGCACGGGTAGGGCCTGTTTCTTCATCAATAACTAGGGTACGGGTAGGGCCTGTTTTATCATCAATAACTAGGGTATGGGTAGGGCCTGTTTCTAAATCAATAACTAGGGTACGGGTAGGGCCTGTTTTATAATCAATAACTAGGGTATGAGTAGGGCCTGTTTCCTCATCAATAACTAGGGCACGGGTAGGGCCTGTTTCCTCATCAATAACTAGGGTATGGGTAGGGCCTGTTTCCTCATCAATAACTAGGGTACGGGCAGGGCCTGTTTTCTCATCAATAACTAGGGTACAGGCAGGGCCTGTTTTCTCATCAATAACTAGGGTTTGGGTAGGACCTGTTTCCTCATCAATAAGTAGGGTGCGGGTAGGGCCTGTTTTATCATTAATAACTAGGGTATGAATAGGTCCTGTTTTCTAATCAATAACTAGGGCACGGGTAGGGCCTGTTTCATAATCAATAACTAGGGAAAGGGTAGTGCCTGTTTTCTCATCAATAACTAGGGTACGGCTAGGACCTGTTTTCTAATCAATAACTAGGGTACGGGTAGGTCCTGTTTTCTCATCAACAACTAGGGTATGGGTAGGGCCTGTTTTCTCATCAATAACTAGGGTACGGGTAGGGCCTGTTTCTTCATCAATTACTAGGGTACGGATAGGGCCTGTTTCCTCATCAATAGCTAGGGTACTGGTAGGGCCTGTTTCTAATCAATAACTAGGGTACGGGTAGGGACTGTTTCCTCATCAATAACTAGGGTACGGGTAGGGCCTGTTTCTAATCAATAACTAGGGTACGGGTAGGGACTGTTTCATCATCAATAACTAGGGTACGGGTAGGACCTGTTTCCTCATCAATAACTAGGGTGCGGGTAGGGCCTGTTTTATCATTAATAACTAGGGTATGAATAGGTCCTGTTTTCTAATCAATAACTAGGGTACGGGTAGGGCCTGTTTCATAATCAATAACTAGGGAAAGGGTAGTGCCTGTTTTCTCATCAATAACTAGGGTACGGGTAGGACCTGTTTTCTAATCAATAACTAGGGTACGGGTAGGTCCTGTTTTCTAATCAAAAACTAGGGTACGGGTAGGGCCTGTTTTCTCATCAATAACTAGGGTATGGGTAGGGCCTGTTTTCTCATCAATAACTAGGGCTGTAACCTCTCATCAATAACTAGGGCACGGGTAGGACCTGTTTCTTCCTCAATAACTAGGGTACGGGTAGGTCTTGTTTTATCATCAATAACTAGGGTATGGTTAGGGCCTGTTTTATCATCAATAACTAGGGTACGGGTAGGGTCTGTTTCCTCATCAATAACTAGGGTATGGGTAGGGCCTGTTTCATAATCAATAACTAGGGTACGGGTAGGGCCTGTTTTCTAACCAACAACTAGGGTACGGGTAGGGCCTGTTTCCTCATCAATAACTAGGGTATGGGTAGGACCCGTTTCCTCATCAATAACTAGGGTACGGTAGGGCCTGTTTCATAATCAATAACTAGGGTACGGGTAGGGCCTGTTTTATCATCAATTACTAGGGTACGGATAGGGCCAGTTTCCTCATCAATAGCTAGGGTACGGGTAGGGCCTGTTTCTAATCAATAACTAGGGTACAGGTAGGGACTGTATTATCATCAATAACTAGGGTACGGGTAGGGCCTGTTTTATCATCAATAACTAGGGTACGGGTAGGGCCTGTTTTCTAATCAATAACTAGGGTACGGGTAGGGCCTGTTTCCTCATCAATAACTAGGGTACGGGTAGGGCCTGTTTTCACATCAATAACTAGGGTACGGGTAGGGCCTGTTTCCTCATCAATAACTAGGGTACGGGTAGGGCCTGTTTCATCATCAATAACTAAGGTACAGGTAGGGCCTGTTTTATCATCAATAACTAGTGTACGGGTAGGGCCTGTTCTATCATCAATAACTAGGGTACGGGTAGGGCCTGTTCTATAATCAATAACTAGGGTACGGGTAGGGCCTGTTTTCTCATCAATAACTAGGGTACGGGTAGGGCCTGTTTTCACATCAATAACTAGGGTACGGGTAGGGCCTGTTTTATCATCAATAACTGGGTACGGGTAGGGCCTGTTTCATCATCAATAACTAGGGTACGGGTAGGGCCTGTTTCCTCATCAATAACTAGGGTACGGGTAGGGCCTGTTTCCTCATCAATAACTAGGGTACAGGTAGGGCCTGTTTTCTCATCAATAACTAGGGTACGGGTAGGGCCTGTTTTATCATCAATAACTAGGGTACAGGTAGGGCCTGTTTTCTCATCAATAACTAGGGTACGGGTAGGGCCTGTTTTCACATCAATAACTAGGGTACGGGTAGGGCCTGTTTTCACATCAATAACTAGGGTACAGGTAGGGCCTGTTTCATCATCAATAACTAGGGTACGGGTAGGGCCTGTTTTATCATTAATAACTGGGGTATGGGTAGTGCCTGTTTTATCATCAATAACTAGGGTACGGGTAGGGCCTGTTTCCTCATCAATAACTAGGGTACGGGTAGGGCCTGTTTTATCATCAATAACTAGGGTACGGGTAGGGCCTGTTCTATAATCAATAACTAGGGTACGGGTAGGGCCTGTTTTATTATCAATAACTAGGGTACGGGTAGGGCCTGTTTCCTCATCAATAACTAGGGTACGGGTAGGGCCTGTTCTATAATCAATAACTAGGGTACTGGTAGGGCCTGTTTTATTATCAATAACTAGGGTACGGGTAGGACCTGTTTCCTCATCAATAACTAGGGCACGGGTAGGACCTGTTTCTTCCTCAATAACTAGGGTACGGGTAGGTCTTGTTTTATCATCAATAACTAGGGTATGGTTAGGGCCTGTTTAATCATCAATAACTAGGGTACGGGTAGGGTCTGTTTCCTCATCAATAACTAGGGTATGGGTAGGGCCTGTTTCATAATCAATAACTAGGGTACGGGTAGGGCCTGTTTTCTAACCAACAACTAGGGTACGGATAGGGCCTGTTTCCTCATCAATAACTAGGGTATGGGTAGGACCTGTTTCCTCATCAATAACTAGGGTACGGTAGGGCCTGTTTCATCGTCAATAACTAGGGTACGGGTAGGGCCTGTTTCATAATCAATAACTAGGGTACGGGTAGGGCCTGTTTTATCATCAATTACTAGGGTACGGATAGGGCCAGTTTCCTCATCAATAGCTAGGGTACGGGTAGGGCCTGTTTCTAATCAATAACTAGGGTACAGGTAGGGACTGTATTATCATCAATAACTAGGGTACGGGTAGGGCCTGTTTTATCATCAATAACTAGGGTACGGGTAGGGCCTGTTTTCTAATCAATAACTAGGTTACGGGTAGGGCCTGTTTCCTCATCAATAACTAGGGTACGGGTAGGGCCTGTTTTCACATCAATAACTAGGGTACGGGTAGGGCCTGTTTCCTCATCAATAACTAGGGTACGGGTAGGGCCTGTTTCATCATCAATAACTAAGGTACAGGTAGGGCCTGTTTTCTAATCAATAACTAGTGTACGGGTAGGGCCTGTTTTATCATCAATAACTAGGGTACGGGTAGGGCCTGTTCTATAATCAATAACTAGGGTACGGGTAGGGCCTGTTTTCTCATCAATAACTAGGGTACGGGTAGGGCCTGTTTTCACATCAATAACTAGGGTACGGGTAGGGCCTGTTTTATCATCAATAACTGGGTACGGGTAGGGCCTGTTTTATCATCAATAACTAGGGTACGGGTAGGGCCTGTTTCCTCATCAATAACTAGGGTACGGGTAGGGCCTGTTTCCTCATCAATAACTAGGGTACAGGTAGGGCCTGTTTTATCATCAATAACTAGGGTACGGGTAGGGCCTGTTTTATCATCAATAACTAGGGTACAGGTAGGGCCTGTTTTATCATCAATAACTAGGGTACGGGTAGGGCCTGTTTTCACATCAATAACTAGGGTACGGGTAGGGCCTGTTTTCACATCAATAACTAGGGTACGGGTAGGGCCTGTTTTCACATCAATAACTAGGGTACAGGTAGGGCCTGTTTCATCATCAATAACTAGGGTACGGGTAGGGCCTGTTTTATCATTAATAACTGGGGTATGGGTAGTGCCTGTTTTATCATCAATAACTAGGGTACGGGTAGGGCCTGTTTCCTCATCAATAACTAGGGTACGGGTAGGGCCTGTTTTATTATCAATAACTAGGGTACGGGTAGGGCCTGTTTCCTCATCAATAACTAGGGTACGGGTAGGGCTTGACTATCACTAATTTGATGACTAACATTTTAAAGCTGAGTAATTTCCTCTGCTGTGCAGTACAGTCCTATCTGACTAAGATCATAACATGGTGTCAGAAGTCCTTCAATTTTAGTCAAAAATAAGGCAGGAGAGATTATTTTACAGAAAAAAATGTTGCTTGAGTTTAGAGTGACGAAAAGTAGTTAACAGCGAAGTGCTCTCTTATGTCTCGTCATTGGTCCGCTTCGGCTGCTCTGCTCATAGGCAATCGGACTTAAAATTCCTGCCAGTGCACATTTCTAGTGTGTGTGTGTGTGTGTGTGTGTGTGTGTGTGTGTTATCCCTCTTACCTGCTGGTTCTCGTCATATGTCTCTCCTTCCAGATGATCTCTCTGTGCCTCTCCTTCCATGGCCTCCTGCCCATACTCCTCAGGCTGTGGACAAACACAAAATTGTAAAACAAAACGAACAACACATTCTATTTTAACCACAACACTACTTTTCATTTAAAATAATAATAAATAAATAAAATAAAAAATGTATGAACCGTTGGGTAGAGATGCTAGATAGTCTAGTACAGTAGGCAGGAAACAGTGTAAGTACTGTACACTTGATGATAATGTGATAATGATGCACAGACCAGGGTTTGGGGTCAATTCCATTTTAATTCAGGAAACACTGAAATTCTTAATTTCACTTGTCTTCCATGCTTTTCAATGAAGACAATTTGGAATTCGGTTAACTTTCCAAAATTGACTGGAACTGAAATGGAATGGACCCTAGCCCTGGCACAGATCTGGTGTAAACACCTATAGTAGCATAGAGGCTAACCCCCAGTATCCTACACTAAGATATGTACCCACAGGACAGGAAACCCCCAGTATCCTACACTAAGAGATGTACCCACAGGACAGGAAACCCCCCAGTATCCTACACTAAGAGATGTACCCAGAGGAAGGGTAACCCCCAGTATCCTACACTAAGAGAGGTACCCACAGGACAGGAAACCCCCCAGTATCCTACACTAAGAGATGTACCCAGAGGACAGGTAACCCCCCAGTATCCTACACTAAGAGATGTACCCAGAGGAAGGGTCATGACGTAGGGGTCGGAAAGCTACTGGTAGAGCACCAAAGTATCAAATCAGATCATATTTATTTATATCAGCTGATATCTCAAAGTGCTGTACAGAAACCCAGCCTAAAACCCCAAACAGCAAGCAATGCAGGTGTAGAAGCACGGTGGCTAGGAAAAACTCCCTAGAAAGGCCAGAACCTAGGAAGAAACCTAGAGAGGAACCAGGCTATGAGTACATGGAATCTTCAGTCATTTTGGTAATTAACATGAAATCTATCTCAGTCTATCATAACTTTAAATAACTTTTAAGAAATGTATTCATATATATATATGATATATACAGATATAAAACAAATTATAATATATATATATATAATAATTTGTTTTATATCTGTGTCCCTATTGTCACTGAGTTTCTAGTAGATAGAGTTTCAAGAATGTATGTTTTATTGTCAGGTGCACAAGCACAGTCGTGGCCAAAAGTTTTGAGAATGACACAAATATTAATTTCCACAAAGTTTGCTGCTTCAGTGTCTTTGGATATTTTTGTCAGATCTTACTATGGAATACCGAAGTATAATTACAAGCATTTCATAAGTGTCAAAGGCTTTTATTGACAATTACATGAAGTTGATGCAAACAGTCAATATTTGCAGTGTTGACCCTTCTTTTTCAAGACCTCTGCAATCCGCCCTGGCATGCCGTCAATTAACTTCTGGGCCACATCCTGACTGATGGCAGCCCATTCTTGCATAATCAATGGTTGGAGTTTGTCAGAATTTGTGGGTTTTTGTTTGTCCACCCGCCTCTTGAGGCTTGACCACAAGTTCTCAATGGGATTAAGGTCTGGGGAGTTTCCTGGCCATGGACCCAAAATATCGATGTTTTGTTCCTCGAGCCACTTAGTTATCACTTTTGCCTTATGGCAAGGTGCTCCATTATGCTGGAAAAGGCATTGTTCGTCATCAAACTGTTCCTGGATGGTTGGGAGAAGTTGTCTCGGAGGATGTGTTGGTACCATTCTTTATTCATGGCTGTGTTCTTAGGCAAAATTGTGAGTGAGCCCACTCCCTTGGCTGAGAAGCAACCCCACACATGAATGGTTCAGGATGCTTTACTGTTGGCATGACACAGAACTGATGGTAGCGCTCACCTTGTCTTCTCCGGACAAGCTTTTTTCCGGATGCCCCAAACAATCGGGAAAGGGGATTCATCAGAGAAAATGACTTTACCCCAGTCCTCAGCAGTCCAATCCCTGTACCTTTTGCAGAATATCAGTCTGTCCCTGATGTTTTTCCTGGAGAGAAGTGGCTTCTTTGCTGCCCTTCTTGACACCAGGCCATCCTCCAAAAGTCTTCGCCTCACTGTACGTGCAGATGCACTCACACCTGCCTGCTGCCATTCCTGAGCAAGCTCTGTACTGGTTGTGCCCCGATCCCGCAGCTGAATCAACTTTAGGAGACGGTCCTGGCGCTTGCTGGACTTTCTTGGGCACCCTGAAGCCTTCCTCACAATTGAACTGCTCTTCTTGAAGTTCTTGATGATCCGATAAATGGTTGATTTGGGTGCAATTTTACTGGCAGCAATATCCTTGCCTGTGAAGCCCTATTTGTGCAAAGCAATGATGACGGCACGTGTTTCCTTGCAGGTAACCATGGTTGACAGAGGAAGAACAATGATTCCAAGCATCACCCTCCTTTTGAAGCTTCCAGTCTGTTATTCGAACTCAATCAGCATGACAGAGTGATCTCCAGCCTTGTCCTCATCAACACTCACACCTGTGTTAACGAGAGAATCACTGACATGATGTCAGCTGGTCCTTTTTTGGCAGGGCTGAAATGCAGTGGAAATGGTTTTTGGGGATTCATTTCATTTGCATGGCAAAGAGGGACTTTGCAATTAATTACAAATCATCTGATCACTCTTCATATCATTCTGGAGTATATGCAAATTGCCATTATACAAACTGAGGCAGCAGACTTTGTGAAAATTAATATTTGTGTCATTCTCAAAACTTTTGGCCACGACTGTACAGTGAAAGTATTTCTTGCTCTTTTCCAAAAATGCAGTAATCAATATCAGTAGTACTATACAACTAAAACACACCAGATTTAGAAAGAAGAAGAACATGAGAAATAAGTAAGCTATATCCTGGGTCAGAACCAGGGTCAGTAGCTATATACAGGGTCAGAACCAGGGTCAGAACCAGGGTCAGTAGCTATATACAGGGTCAGAACCAGGGTCAGAACCAGGGTCAGTAGCTATATACAGGGTCAGAACCAGGGTCAGAACCAGGGTCAGTAGATATATACAGGGTCAGAACCAGGGTCAGAACCAGAGTCAGAACCAGGGTCAGTAGATATATACAGGGTCAGAACCAGGGTCAGTAGCTATATACAGGGTCAGAACCAGGGTCAGTAGCTAAATACAGGGACAGAACCAGGGTCAGTAGTTATATACAGGGACAGAACCAGGGTCAGGAGCTATATATATGGTCAGAACCAGGGTCAGAACCAGGGTTAGTAGATATATACAGGGTCAGAACCAGGATCAGAATCAGGGTCAGTAGATATATACAGGGTCAGAACCAGGGTCAGTAGCTATATTCAGGGTCAGAACCAGAGTCAGTAGCTATATTCAGGGTCAGAACCAGGGTCAGAACCAGGGTCAGTAGCTATATTCAGGGTCAGAACCAGGGACAGTTGCTACACTACTGGTCAAAAGTTTGGACACACCTATTCATTCATGGGTTTTTCTTTATTTTTACTATTTTATACATTGTAGAATAATAGTGAAGACATCCAAACCATGAAGTAACATATATGGAACCATGTAGTAACCAAAAGAGTGTTAAACAAATCAAAATATATTTCATATTTGAGATACTTCAAATAGCCACACTTTGCCTTGATGGCAGCTTTGCACACTCTTGCCATTCTCTCAACCAGCTTCATGAGGTAGTCATCTGGAATGCATTTAAATGAACAGGTGTGCCTTCTTAAAAGCGAATTTGTGGAATTTGTTTCCTTCTTAACCTGTTATGGCTAGGGGGCAGTATTTGCACGGCTGGATAAAAAAAAATGTACCCGATTTAATCTGGTTACTAATCCTACCCAGTAACTAGAATATGCATATACTTATTATATATGGATAGAAAACACTAAAGTTTCTAAAACTGTTTGAATGGTGTCTGTGAGTATAACAGAACTCATTTGGCAGGCAAAACCCTGAGACATTTTCTGACAGGAAGTGGATACCTGATGTGTTGTATTACCTTTAAACCTATGCCATTGAAAAACACAGGGGCTGAGGAATATTTTGGCACTTCCTATTGCTTCCACTAGATGTCACCAGCCTTTACAAAGTGTTTTGAGTCTTCTGGAGGGAGATCTGACCGAACAAGAGCCATGGAACGATGATGGCCCATTAGACACCTGGCGCGCGAGTTCATGTTGGGTACCCTCGTTCCAATACGTTATAAAAGAGTATGCATTCGTCCACCTTGAATATTATTCATGTTCTGGTTAAAAAGGCCCTAATGATTTATGCTATACAACGTTTGACATGTTTGAACGAACGTAAATATATTTTTTCCCCTCGTTCATGAAGTGAAGTCCGGCGGGCTTAGATCATGTGCTAACAAGATGGAGATTTTTGGACATAAGATGAGCTTTTTTGAACAAAACTACATTCGTTATGGACCTGTGATACCTGGAAGTGACATCTGATGAAGAGAATCAAAGGTAATGGATTATTTACATAGTATTTTCGATTTTAGATCTCCCCAACATGACGACTAGTCTGTATCGCAACGCGTATTTTTCTGGGCGCAGTGCTCAGATTATTGCAAAGTGTGATTTCCCAGTAAGGTTATTTTTAAATCTGGCAAGTTGATTGCGTTCAAGAGATGTAAATCTATAATTCTTTAAATGACAATATAATATTTTACCAATGTTTTCTAATTTTAATTATTTAATTTGTGATGCTGACTTGACTGCCGGTTATTGGAGGGAAACGATTTCCTCAACATCAATGCCATAGTAAAACGCTGTTTTTGGATATAAATATGAACTTGATAGAACTAAAAATGCATGCATTGTCTAACATAATGTCCTAGGAGTGTCATCTGATGGAGATTGTAAAAGGTTAGTGCATCATTTTAGCTGGTTTTATGGTTTTGGTGACCCTGTCTTTGAATTGACAAAACATTACACACAACTCTTGTAAATGTACTGTCCTAACATACTCTAAATGTATGCTTTCGCCGTAAAACCTTTTTGAAATCGTAAAACGTGGTAAGATTAAGGAGATGTTTATCTTTCAAAGGGTGTAAAATAGTTGTATGTTTGAAAAATTTGAATTTTGACATTTATTTGGATTCAAATTTGCCGCTCTTGAAATGCACCTGCTGTTGATGGAGTGCACCACGGGGGGGACGCCTGCGTCCCACCTAGCCCATAGAGGTTAACCTGTTGGGGATAGGGGGCAGTATTTGCACGGCCGGATAAAAAACATACCCGATTTAATCTGGGTACTACTCCTGCCCAGTAACTAGAATATGCATATAATTGTTTGATTTGGATAGAAAACACCCTAAAGTTTCTAAAACTGTTTGAATGGTGTCTGTGAGTATAACAGAACTGATTTGGCAGGCCAAAACCTGAGAAGATTCTAAACAGGAAGCGCTCTCTCTGACTATTTCTTGGCCTTCTTGATCATCTCTAACCAAAACAGGGGATCTCTGGCATAACGTGACATTTTCTAACGCTCCCATAGGCTCTCAGAAGGCGCCAGAACGATGAATGGTGGCTTTGCAGGCCCTGGCTGAAAAACATTAGCGCATTTGGATAATGGTCGATCTGAGGACAATGAGACTGGAGGCGCATGCACGAGCCGACACCATGTTTACTTTCTCTCTCTTTGAACGAAAACAATGACTCCCGGTCGGAGTATTATCGCTTTTTTACGAGAAAAAAAGCATAAAAATGGATTTTAAACAGCGTTTGACATGCTTCGAAGTACGGTAATGGAATATTTTGAATTTTTTTGTCACGAAACGCGTCGGGCGCGTCACCCTTCTTTACCCTTCGGATAGTGTCTTGAACGCACGAACAAAACGCCGCTATTTGGATATAACTATGGATTATTTGGAACCAAACCAACATTTGTTATTGAAGTAGAAGTCCTGGGAGTGCATTCTGACGAAGAACAGCAAAGGTAATCAAATTTTTCTAATAGTAAATCGGAGTTTGGTGAGAACCACACTTGGTGGGTGTCAAAATAGCTAGCCTGTGATGGCCAGGCTATCTACTCAGAATATAGCGAGTGCATAAAGGAGTTCTGTATCTATAATTCTTAAAATAATTGTTATGTTTTTTGTGAACGTTTATCGTGAGTAATTTAGTAAATTCACCGGAAGTGTTCGGTGGGAATACTAGTCACATGCTAGTCACATGCTAATGTAAAAAGCTGTTTTTTGATATAAATATGAACTTGATTGAACAAAACATGCATGTATTGTATAATATAATGTCCTACTAGGATTGTCATCTGATGAAGATCATCAAAGGTTAGTGCTGCATTTAGCTGTGGTTTGGGTTTATGTGACATTATATGCTAGCTTGAAAAATGGGTGTCTGATTATTTCTGGCTGGGTACTCTGCTGACATAATCTAATGTTTTGCTTTCGTTGTAAAGCCTTTTTGAAATCGGACAGTGTGGTTAGATTAACGAGAGTCTTGTCTTTAAAATGGTGTAAAATAGTCATATGTTTGAGAAATTGAAGTAATAGCATTTCTAAGGTATTTGAATATCGCGCCACGGGATTACACTGGCTGTTGAGTAGGTGGGATGCAAGCGTCCCACTGGCCCAGAGAGGTTAATGCGTTTGAGCCAATCAGTTGTGTTGTGACAAGGTACAGAAAAGACCAAGTCCATATTATGGCAAGAACAGCTCAAATAAGCAAAGAGAAAAGACAGTACATCATTACTGTAAGACATGAAGATCAGTCAATAAAGAACATTTCAAGAACTTTAAAAGTTTCTTCAAGTGCAGTCGCAAAAACCATCAAGCGCCCTGATGAAACTGGCTCTCATGAGGACAGCCAAAGGAAAGGAAGACCCAGAGTTACCTCAGCTGCAGAGGATAAGTTAAGAGTTACCAGCCTCAGAAATTGCAGCCCAAATAAAAATCTTCACAGAGTTCAAGTAACAGGCACATCTCAACATCAACTGTTCATAGGAGACCGCGTGAATCAGGCCTTCATGATCGAATTGCTGCAAAGAAACCACTACTAAAGGACACCAATAATAAGAAGAGACTTGCCTGGGCAAAGAAACACGAGAAATGGACATTAGACCGGTTAAAATGTGTCCTTTGGTCTGGAGTCCAAATTGGATATTTTTGGTTACAACCGCCGTGTCTTCTTACTGACATTGTTGTCCTGGCACCACATTGCCAAGTCACTGACCTCCTCCCTGTAGGCTGTCTCATCGTCGCTGGGGATCAGGCTTACCACCATCGTGTCGTCAGCAAATTTGATGGTGTTGGAGTAGTGCATGATCACGCAATCATGGGTGAACAGGGAGTACAGGAAGGGACTAAGCACACACCCCTGAGGAGCCCCCGTGTTGAGGATCAGCGTGGCGGAGGTGATGTAGCCTACCCTCACCAACTGGGGCTGGTCCATCAGGAAGTCCAGGATCTAGCAGAGGGAAGTATTCAGTCATAGGGTCCCAAGCTTGGTGACGAGCTTCAAAGGGACTATGGTGTTGAACGCTGTGCTGTAGTCAATGATCAGCATTCTCACATATGTATTCCTCTTATCTAGGTGGATGAGGGCAGTGTGGAGTGCAATTGAGATTGCATCGTCTGTGGATCTCTTGGGGCGGTATGCAAATTGGAATGGGTCTAGGGTGTCTGGGATGGTGAAGATAATGTGTGCCATAATCAGCCTTTCAAAGCACTTCATGATTACAGATGTGTCCTACAGTCATTCTGTAGGGTAGCCTTAGAGTTCTTGGGAACAGGAATGATGGTGGTTACCTTGAGACATGTGGGGGATTACAGACTAGGACAAGGAGAGGTTGAAAATGACTGTAACTATACCTGCCAGCTGTTCTGCGCATGCTCTGAGAACGCGCCCTGGAATACTGTCCGGCCCTGCGGCTTATGAGTGTTGACCTGATTTAAAAACCTTACTCGTGTCAGGCCTCGGAGACACAGTCCCCTGGGTCAGCAAGGGGCCTCGTGCATGGCTTGTGTTGTTTCTGTCAAATTGTGCATAAAATGCATTGAGTTTGTCTGATAGAGAGGCATCGTTGGGCAGATCACGGTTGTGTCTTTTGTAATCCATAATGGACTGTAGCCTCATGCCACACGCGTTGAGTGTCACAGCTTGTGTAATAGGATTCCATCTTTTTGCTTGTTTGACCTCTGCAGAGGTCATAGAGGGACTTATTGTACATGTTCGTGTCCTCAGACGTAGTCTTGTGATTGGTTGAGCTAACTCTGTATGCGGTAGCTCTGTCCTTTAGCTTCTTCAATGTATTGGATTAGTGGTGTGAATACTATGTAAATTAGATATTTCTGTACTTCATTCTCAATAAATTTACAAAACTTTCAAAATGTATGTTTTCACTATGTTATTATGGGGTATTGTGTGTAGATGGCTGAGGAAAAAATATATATTTAATCTATTTTGAATTCAGTCTGTAACAATAGAATATGGAATAAGTCATGGGGTATGAATACTTTTGGAAGCATTCACGATAAGAGATTAAAATTCTCTCGGGAGGTAGAAGGGTCGGTATTTGACCATCAGGTATTCCAAGACGGGTGAACAATGGGTCTAGACATCCACTGCGCTAGAGTCAGCATAACATTTTCTGTGGATGAAGAGGCATACCCCTCCCCCTCTCAATTTCCTTGAATCCAATGTCCTGTCTGCTCGGTGAATGGAGAATCCATCGAGTTGGATAGCCATGGGTGTATCTTGTCCAAAAGCCATGTTTCAGAATAGCAGATAATATTGCAGTTACGAGAGCCCCGTTGACAACAAATCTGTGATCATAGGTCATCCATCTTATTATTTAAGAGACTGCACATTGGCCAATAGAATGGAGGGGAAGTCGTGCCTCCCCTCTCCTACCTCATTTTCAATGGCGTTTCCTCTTGGATATCCCCCCAAAATTGGGTCGGAATTACACAAAGAGCCTAGGGCAGATGATTCGAGTTGAATCCGGAATTGAGGTTAGTAACCGCTGATCTGAAGTTCGAAAGTTCTTGTCGGTCATAAGAAATGATAGCGGATACATTTTGGTGCAAAAAAAAAGTTGAGCTAAACGCCAAAATAAATTGACAAAATATCAAAGTTGGGTCGGCGCTAGCAAGACGGCAGCCAACAGTACGGCACCATTGCTAGTAGACCATATGTTCAAGAGAAAAAACATCTGATCAACAATGACATTATTGTCAATTAACTATTCCAACTATTGACTTGTTTCACCAGATCGTCGCCAAAACATTTACAACAAGTAAATACTGAGATAGAAGTGTGTAAAAAAATATCAAGGATATTTCATACTGAAACCCTCATATCAAACACAAATGGTACTCATTAAGTATATGGTTTATACTTAGGATAATGTATTAAAGCTTTGTCATATTTAATTATCAAATTATTTGTCACATGTGCCGAATACAACAGGTGTAGACCCTTAGTGAAATGCTTACTTACAAGCCCTATAACCAACAATGCAGTTTTAAGAAAAAATAACTGTTAAGTAAAACTAGATAAGTAAAAAATTATAATAATTAAAGAGCAGCAGTAAAATAACAGTAGCGAGGCTATATACAGGGTGTTACGGTACAGAGTCAATGTGGAGGCTATATACAGGGTGTTACAGTACAGAGTCAATGTGGAGACTATATACAGGGTGTTCTGATACAGAGTCAATGTGGAGGCTATATACAGGGGGCCATGCAGTGATAGTCAATAGTGATATAGGGGCTGGTGATAGTCTGTATACTAGTGATAGCCTATAGGGGCTGGTGGATAGGGCTGGTGATAGTCTATAGTGATATAGGGGCTGGTGGATAGTCTATAGTGATATAGGGGCTGGTGATAGTCCATAGTGATATGGGGCTGGTGATAGTCCATAGTGATATAGGGGCTGGTGATCGTCTGTATACTAGTGATAGTCTGTATACTAGTGATATAGGGGCTGGTGATAGTCTATAGTGATATAGGGGCTGGTGATAGTCCATCGTGATATAGGGGCTGGTGATAGTCTGTATACTAGTGATAGTCTGTATACTAGTGATATAGGGGCTGGTGATAGTCTGTATACTAGTGATATAGGGGATATGATAGTCTATAGTGATATAGGGGCTGGTGGTAGTCTATATACTAGTGATATAGGGGCTGGTGGTAGTATATATACTAGTGATATAGGGGCTGGTGGTAGTCTATATACTAGTGATATAGGGGCTGGTGATGGTCTGTATACTAGTGATATAGGGGCTGTGATAGTCTATATACTAGTGATATAGGGGCTGGTGGTAGTCTATATACTAGTGATATAGGGGCTGGTGATGGTCTGTATACTAGTGATATAGGGGCTGTGATAGTCTATAGTGATAAAGGGGCTGGTGATAGTCTGTATACTAGTGATATAGGGGCTGGTGATGGGCTATATACTAGTGATTCAGGGGTTTTCAGATAACAGTATGACATAAATGAGGCTTGACTTGGCAGGTTGTCGTTGTTCACAACAGTGATATAGAGTATGATTGGTCAAGATGAAGCATTTTATGGAGAGAGATACTGTAGCTCAAATAAAGAGGATTCACCATGGAAACAAGGTGTCATGTGGATGTTTTCTGGGGTTTAGTGGGACATCTAGTCACAATGTCAAAGAAGAAAAGCAACCAACCCCCACCGTCTCTGAAGGAACAGCCACAACCTCTTCCCCCCACACACCCACACGCACCCCACTGCCACCTGTGTGTTTTAATTGATAGTGCAGCCCATAGAGAGTAATGACATTGGGCAAGGTTGCCTGGGAGCAAAGCAGCTGGGGGAGGAGAAGAGAGGGGAGGAGGAGAGGAGAGTGGATGAGAGGGGAGGGGGAGAGGAGAGGGGGAGAGGAGAGGAGAGGAGGGGGATGAGAGGAGAGGAGAGGGGGAGAGGAGAGGAGAGGGGGAGAGGAGAGGAGAGGGGGGAGGAGAGGAGAGGGGGAGGAGAGGAGAGGGGGAGGAGAGGGGGAGAGGAGAGGAGAGGGGGTGAGAGGGGAGGGGGAGAGGAGAGGGTGGGATGAAAGGGGAGGGGGGAGGAGGGGGAGAGGAGGGGGGATGAAAGGGGAAGGGGAGGAGGGGGAGAGAAGAGGAGAGGAGAGGAGAAGAGAGGAGAGGAGAAGAGAGGAGGGGGATGGAAGGGGGGGGCGGGGAGGAGGGAGAGAGGAGAGGACAGGAGAGTAGGAAGAGAGGAGAGGACAGGAGAGTAGGAAGAGAGGAGAGGAGAAGTTGATAGTCCTAGAGAAGGGGTTATTACACTTCACCTGTCCTGGTTGACTGGCTGTAGCTGGCTGACTGGCTGACTGGCTGGCTGACTGGCTGGCTAACTGGCTGGCTGGTTAACTGACTGGCTGGCTAACTGACTGGCTGGCTGACTAACTGACTGGCTGGCTGGCTAACTGATTGGCTGGCTAACTGACTGGCTGACTGGCTAACTGACTGGCTGACAGGCTGGCTGGCTGGCTAACTGACTGGCTGGCTGACTAGCTGACTGCCTGACTGACAGACAGACTGGCTGGTTGACTGACTGACTGGCTGGCTAACTGACTGGCTGGTTGACTGGCTGACTGACTGGCTGGCTAACTGACTGACTGGCTGGTTGACTGGCTGACAGGCTGACTGGCTGGCTGGCTGGCTGGCTGGCTGACTGACTGGCTGGTTGACTGGCTGGCTAACTGACTGGCTGGTTGACTGGCTGACTGACTGACTGGCTGGCTGGCTGGCTGGCTGACTGACTGGCTGACTGACTGGCTGACTGGCTGACTGACTAACTGACTGACTGCACAGTCTCTATGGCATCTATGTGCTTTTGTGTGCGTAGTGTTTGAGTGTCTGCTGAGAATTGCCTCTCTCTGCTGTCGTCTTACCCACTAAACCCAGGAGAATGTCTGTCACTGTTAGAATCCAGCAGGACTAGAATCTCTTTTCTCTTTCCAGTTCCTTCAGTTGAATGTCTGTTACTGTTCAGCACATACTGAAATGTATCTTTTCAGAACAACCCGTACAAAAAAATAAATCACATGAATTCAAAAAATATATTATTATTATCAGTGGTTTTCAGACATGTGAGACATTTGTACGTGTACATTTTTCATGTGATTTTCCCTTCTGAAAAAAAGAATCTCCACATGTTTAATTTTTGTTTATCTTTCATGTTTCTTCTTCACGTTTATTTTACACCATTTCCAGCTACATCCAGTCCAGGGACCGACCAGGACCAACCCTGCTTCGACCAGGACCAACCCTGCTTCGACCAGGACCAACCCTGCTTAACTTCAGACGCAAACCAGCAACGGAATGCAGGGTGCTATGTTGCTGGAATGAATGTGTCAAAACTTGCAACTGGAGAAAAGGCAGC